>NW_019944269.1:195264-196548 GCF_002910315.2 Salvelinus sp. IW2-2015 | reverse complement strand
CATTTTGCTATTTGATTTAGAGTTTTAGGACCCCTGTAGGTAAACTTTTTTTAAAACAAAATAAATATAAATGTATTGAATAACAGATTCTTACATGGAAAAACAGATAGTCAAAATGTTTATCAAGAGGAAGTATGTTTTGAAGTGTCTGTTCTATGTCTGAAAGATATAAAAAAAGCTACCTGTATAAACATGACCTTTGACCTGGAAATGCCCTATTCACTTCCATTCATTTTTCAGCCCAGTACCGGGTTGTCTTCAGACGAGTCCTGCAAAAATGGAGAACACCATCGTGTTCGTGAGAGTCTCATCTTTCCATAGAGGGGTCATATTCATTTTGTAGACCAAACCGTTCGGTTTACAGACAGTTTTTTTGTTGTGAGAAGACCGATTTTTGAGATGTCTCCTGGTCTGACAAACACCACTGTAGCTCTGCCACATCCCACCGCAGATGCGGAAGGCCGACATCGACAGATGAAGTGGATTGAGACGCAGCCCATGTAAAAAACAAACAGATATCTGACCCATTTTGATGGGGAATGTTTTTATTGATTTATTATGCCTCGAGCGGAGCACGGGTGGGTCTCAAGTGGAGATTTCTTTTTTTTAAGTATAATTTTTTTTAAATATACTTTTTTTAACATCCAGCTCCTGAGGCCCCTCATGGTAAATCCACCAGTGTCTGTATGTTGTTATTTTGTATTGTTAAACAAATATAATAATAATAAGAATTATATTACACCATTTCTGATATAACTGCATAAGTAAACAGTAGAGGATTATGCCTCTACTGCATTTATTCCAATTAGACTGGCTTGGATTTCTCCCTGACCAATATGGCTGACATTTTCACCCCATTCTGGAACGTCGAGGGTTTATGACATAGCCCTGCTAGTAATTGAATTGACTAAATGTGTAGAATAGCATGAGATTAGTTATACAAATGGAAAATGTTCTCTTTTCGTCATTGGCAAAATTTGTGGAGTTGTAGGAAGTTAGCCGTTTCCTGGGAAAATAAATGGATTAAAACAATCTATGTTGGGGGGCTGGAGAGGGGAGGGGCTTTTTCAGACCTTGCGGGGGGCCCTGTGAATCTGTGGTACGCCCCTGTCACCAACTTCTTCACACGCTTTACACTTTCTACACTGCTCTTCTTATTTTGACATCGAACCCACAACCTCATATCACAGCCAATTCTTCTGGTCTGTGTGACAATGCTAGCTATTAGTTGAAGAACACAACCTCTCTCATATCACAAAGTCATTCTTCTGGTCGTGGACACGC
>NW_019944269.1:167980-192200 GCF_002910315.2 Salvelinus sp. IW2-2015 | reverse complement strand
GAGAGTAATCAGATAGGTCCTCGTCAACGTTATACACGGCCAAACTTGAGAGTTGAGACCTTGACAGAAATATAAAGTCACACTATAACTTATTTGCACGAGTACTAGGAATCAGAAGAGACGAACGCGTATATTATCTGGGAGCATTCAGTGAGAACCATTACTTCACGCCATCCCTCCCTCATTTCCATCCTCCTCATTTCCCCATCCTCCCCTTCCTTCTCCCTCACCCAATCCCTCCCTCGATTTCCCCATCCCTCCCTCATTTCCCCATCCTCCTCCATCCCCATCCCTCCCTCATTTCCATCCTCTCATTTCCTCTCCTCCTTTCCCCATCCCTCCCTCCTTCCTCCATTTCCCTTCCCTCCCTCTTTCCCATCCTCTCCCTTCCATCTCCTCTCCTCCTTCCCACCTCCCCCATCCCTCCTCCTTTCCTCCATCCTTCCTTTCCTCCATCCCTCCCTCCTTCCCCCCATCACCTCCCCTTTTTCCCACATCGCTCCCTCGTTTTCCCCCATCCCTCCTCCTTTCCTACCATCCCCTCCTCCCTCCTTTCCTCATCCATCCATCCTCCCTCCTTTCCTCCCTACCTTTCCTCCCTCCTTTCCCCATCCTCCGCTCCTTTCCCCTCGCTCCCTCTTTTCCCCCATCCCCTCCTCCCTCCCTCCCCTCCTTTCCCTCCATCCAACCCTCCTTTCCTCCATCCCCTCCTCCCTCATTTCCCCATCCCCTCCTTCCTCCCCTCCCTCCCCTTTCCCACCCCTCCCTCCTTTCCCATCCAACCCTCCCTCAATTTCCTCACCCCTTCCCTCCCTTCCTTCACTCCATCCATTCCATCTTATTCCCCATTCTCGTTGAGATAATCTTTCTTAGCTGAAGGCTTATTGGGACAAAATACTTCTTGGCTTCTATCTAGCAATTATATGTGCATACATCTGTGTTCTGTCATAACTAGGCGACTTTCTCGTTAGTGTGTGAGTATACACTGGTTTAGTATACGCTGGAGTACACAGTTCCTGTAGTATACACTGGACGACCTGTAGTAATACATGGTTAGCCTGACAGCTCAGTTATACCGGTATACACTGGGACCTTGTATACCTGGTAAGAATCACGAGTCACTAGTATTACAGGTTAGTATTACACATGGAGGACACTGTAGTATGCACAGGTTAGTATACCTGGTAGGTACACTGTCAGTATACATGGTAGTATACAACTGGCAAAGACACTGGTTAGTATTAACAGCTTGAGTAACACTGTAGTACTAACAGGTTAGTAACACTGTAGTACCACTGCACGTTGAATACACATGGGTACACGTGCAGATACACTGTTTAGTACACTAGTACCTGTAGTAATCCACTGTTAGTATTACATTCCTGTAGTAAATACACTGTTAGTCTCGTGTATGTATTCACTGCGATTAGTAGTACACTGTGTCACTGTTTAAGTTCACATCACTGTAGTATAGTTTATTTACAGTAGTACATGTAGTATACATGGTTTAGTATCTAGTATAGTAACACTGTAGATATACACTTGTTTAGTATCTACAGGTGTACACTGTAGTAATACTCGTTTAGTATCTACAGTAGTACACTGTAGCTATACACTGTTTAGTATCTAGCAGTATTACCACTGTAGTATACACTGTTTAGTATCTAATGGCACGAGTATAAGTTTTACTACTGTAGTAACTTAATCACTTGTTTAAGTATCTACAGTAGTAAATGTAGTATACACTGTTTTAGTATCTACAGTAGACACTGTGTAATACACTGTTTAGTATCTACACAGTAGTACTACTGTAGTATACACTGGTTTAGGTATCTTACAGTAGTCACTGTAGTAAATACACTGTTTAGTTATCTATACAGTAGTACACTGTAGTATACACTGGTTTGTATCTATCAGTAAGTAACACTGTTATATACACTGTTTAGTATCTACAGTAGTACACTGTAGTTAATACACTGTGTTTAGTATCCTACATTAGTTAACACTGTAGTATACACTGGTTAGTATAACCTGATATACATCACTGTCTGGTGGAAAAGTGGTGTTTTTGATAGCAGCAGAAATCATACTTAGCTAGTAACCTGGTCATTCAAAATGGCTGCCAATCGTATTGGCTAAGTACTGAGGATTAGGGCTAGGAAGTTTAGAGTTTCTCCTGGTCATACATGGCCAGGAAAGGAAATACTCCTAGCCCACTATTATGGATTGATGAGAAGGAGGAGTCCAGCAACCCAGTAAGGATTGATAGAGTTAAATAGAGAGAGAGACGAGGACTCGGCCAGGACACACGAGAACATGGACAGAGGAGTGAGATGACACACTCATAACGGTTAAGTCCATCACTTGTAAAACACATTTGAACTTTGCTTGATTTACACAGTAAAACAGTACCACAGTTTTTTTTAACAGTACCACAAGTTTTAAACAAAACGAACCATTACAAAAAACTACAATAAAAAGAAGATTCGTTGCGCAACCTTGTCGTGCCATCGGTAGGACGAGACAAAGTCACAAGTCTCTGTACTAAAAACCCCAAAAGATAGTTACAGATCATATAGTACTACAAAACGAGATGTTGTTTATTATTTGTGGGGATTTTTAACCACTTTCCCAATTCCTCTTCATAGAGACACATAAGGCAGCTATCATCAAACTTGCATTTAGAACATGTTTAACACAGTGTCTTCACGTACCCCACATTCGTGAGCTGAAGCATCTACCTGTCAGTTGGAGTCATACCTGGCCGGGAGTCTACCTGGCAGTGGAGTCTACCTGGCCGTGGAGGTCTACCTGGCCCGTTGGAGTCTACCTGGCCGGAGTCTACCTGGCCGGGGGAGTCATACTGTCAGTGGAGTCTACCTGTCAGTGGAGTCCTACCTGTCAGTGGAGTATAACCTGAGTGATCTACTGGAGTAGTCTAACCTGTCAGTGGAGTCTACTGTCAGTGGAGTCTACCTTGGGTCAGGTGGAAGTCTACCTAGTCAGTGGGAGTCTACCTGTTCAGTGGAGTCTACCTGTCGTGGAGTTACGCTAGTCTAACCTGTCAGTGGAGTCTACCCTAGAAGTTCCACGTGAGTGATCTACCGTGATCACTGTCGTGAGTCCAGCCGCAGTGAGAGTCTACCTGTCAGAGGAGTCTACTGGCCGTGGAGTCTACCGTCAGTGGAGGCTACCTGGCCGTGGAGTCTACCTGTCAGTAGGAGTACTACCTGTCAGAAGGAGTCTACCTGTCGTGGAGTCTACCTGGCCAGTGGAGTCTACCTGGCCGTTGGAGTCTACCTGAGCCGTGCGAAGTCTACCTGGCCGTGAGTCTTACCTGGCCCGTGGAGTCTACCGTGTCAGTGGTAGTCTACCTGTCAGTGGAGTCTTACCTGTCAGTGGAGTCTAACCTGGCCGTGGAGTACTACCTGGCCGTGGAGTCTACCTGGCCGTGGAGTCTAGCCTGGCCTTTGGAGTCTAGCCTGTACAGTGGAGTCTCTCTGGCAGTGGTAGTCTACCTGTCAGTGGAGTCTACTGCTATCTACCTGGCCGTTGGAGTCTACCTGGCCGGAGTACCGGGTGAGAGTACTACCTTGCCGTGGAGTCTACCTGCCAGTGGAGTCTACCTGTAGTGGAGTCTACCTGTCAGTGGAGTCTACCTGCCGTGGAGTCTACCTGCCGTGGAGTCTACCTGTCAGTGGAGTCTACCTGGCTGTGATTAGTCTAGCCTGGCAGTGGTAGGTGTTTACATCACCCCTATAACCATTCTGTCATGTCATTTGATCATTTGACCATGGGTAAAATAAACAACTACTGTGTAAATACCTGAATCGATTTGATTGAATGAGCTCATTATTACTTATTACTGTAGAAATATCTTCCTCCTCCTCTCCTTCTTCATTCACTGCGTCTTTCATGAATCCGTGATTCCAAGGTGTCTCGTTCATTACTACCGTTTGTTCCTTTCAGTTTCAGCCTCAAATTGGACAATTTTCACTCCTCAAAGTCTCTCTGCATCGTCCCCACAAATGTCAATCAATCAACCGTGACGGAACACATAAAGTGGACTTTCTTGATAAAATACAAAAAATGTCCAAAGTTGTTTTGATGGTGTGTTTGTCATCCTATCTGTAGTCTAGTAATATCTAGAGACTGTAGTCTAGTCATATCTAGGAGACTTGTAGTCCTAGTACATATCTAGAACTGTTACTAGTACAATATCTAGTGGGTGTTGCTGTCCCCATGTCTTCCTTTACCATGTAAAGACTTGTTCCACTGTGAATGACGTGAGTTCCCTAACTGTCTTCCTTACCATGTAAAGACTTGTTCCGTTATCAATCGTTGAATCCTCAATCCGTTGTTAAGTAGTGTCAGTTTGCGTCCAAAAATGGCACCCTATTCCCTACATAGTGCACAAAGTAGTGCACTTCTGAGTGAGTAGTGAGTGGGTTTGGGTTAGGTCTGGAGGTATCCCCCGGTCAGACACGCAAATATGGCTCAGTTTAGGTGCTCGTTTTGGGGGCGGAGTGAGCCATGGTGCCCTGCCCTCTGGAGGTGGTGGAGGCCTAATCTCAAATGGCCCCTATTACCTGTGTAGTGCACTAACCAGTAGTGCACTACTTTTGAGTGTACACACTGGGCCAAAGAAGTGAGAATACACTGTGGTCTAAAGTAGTGCACTACACAGGGAGTTAGGGTGTTGTATGGGACGCGGCCAGAGGGAGGTATTATGTTGCATAGTGGTCGAAGCTACCCAGATACTCCAGACCGGCCCGGTAACAGAACTGGTACTGGTCCTGAAACAAACAGATCAACAACAACACACCTGTTACATCATCATCAATCATATCATCATCATCATCATCATCATCATCATCCATCATCATCATCATCATCAACAACAACACACCTTTACAATCATCACCATCAATCATCATCATCATCACAACAACACACCTGTTACAATCATCATCAATCATCATCATCATCATCATCATAAACAACAACACACTATTACAATCATCATCATCATCAATCATCAAAACAACAACAACACCTGTTACAATCATAATCATCATCATCATCATCATCATCATCATCATCATTCATCATCATCATCATCAACAACAACAACACACCTATTACAATCAACAACAATCATCATCATCATCATCAATCATCATCATCATCATCATCATCATCATCAACAACAACAACACACCTTTACAATCATAATCATCATCATCATCATCATCATCATCATCATCATCATCATCATCAACAACAACAACACACCTATTCAATCATAATCATCATCATCATCATCATCATCATCATAATCATCATCATCATCAACAACACAACACACCTACACACATCAACAACAACATCATCATCATCATCATCAACATCATCATCATCATCAATCATCAACAACAACATCATCATCATCATCATCATCATCATCAACATCATCAACAACACAATCATCATCATCACACACCTATTACAATCATCACAAATCATCATCATCAACAACAACAACACACCTATTACAATCAACAAACATCATCATCATCATCATCATCAACATCATCAACAACAACATCATCATCATCATCATCATCAACAACAACAACCTATTACAATCATCATCATCATCAACAACACACCTATTAAACAATCATCATCATCATCAACACAACACCTATTACAATCATCATCATCACATCACAACACACCTATTACAATCATCATCATCATCAAACAAACACACTATTACAATTCATATCAACATACTCCTAGTAGTAGCAGTAGTAGTAGCAGCCACAGTAGTAGTATTAGCAGCAGCAGCAGTAGCAGTACTAGCAGTTGTACTAGTAGTAGCAGCAGTAGTGGTAGTACGTAATAGCAGTAGTAATAGTAATAGTTAGTAATATTAGTAGTTGTAGTAAGTAATAGTAGTAGGTAATAGTAGTAATAGTAATAGCAGTAGTAGTTTGTAGTAAGTAGTAATAGTAGTAGTAGTAATAGTAAGTAATAGTAGTAGTAATAGTAGTAGTGTAGTAGCAAGCAGTAGTAGTAGTAGTAATAGTAGTAGTAGTAGCAGTAATAGTAGTAGTAGTAAAAGTGGTAGTAGAAGTAGTAGTAGTAGTAATAGTAGTATGGTAGTAATAGTAGTAGTAGTAGCAGTAATAGAGTAGTAGTAAAAGTGGTAGTAGCAGTAGTAGTAGTAAGTATAGTAGTAGTGGTAGTAGTAGTAGTAATGTAGTAGTGTAGTAGTAGTAAAAGTAATAGTAAGTAGTAGTGTAATAGTAATAGTAGTAGTAGTTAGTAGTAATATTATTATTAAGTAGTAATAGTAGTAGTAGTAGTAGTGGCAGTAGTTGTAAAAGTAATAGTAGTAGTAGTAGTAGTAGTGGTAGTAATAGTAGTAGTAGTAGTAATATATTTATTGGTAGTAGTAGTAGTAGTAGTAGTATAGTAGTTATTAGTAGTAGTAGTAGTAATATTAGTAGTAGTAGTATAGTAGTAGTAGTACTATTAGTAGCAGTAATAGTAAGTAGTAGTAGTAGTAGTAGTGTAGTAGTAGTAAAAGTGGTAGTAGTAGTAGCAGTAGTAGTAGTAGTAATAGTAGTAAGTGGTAGTAGTAGTAGTAATAGTAGTAGTGGTAGTAGTAGTAAAAGTAATAGTAGTAAATAGTAGTAGTAGTAATAGTAGTAGTAGTAGTATTAATATTATTATTAGTAGTAATAGTAGTAGTAGTAGTATATAGTAGTAGTGGCAGTAGTAGTAAAATAATAGTAGTAGTGCAGTAGTAGTAAAAGTAATAGTAGTAGTAATATTATTATTGGTAGTAATAGTAAGTAGTAGTAGTATAGTAATATAGTAGTAGTAGTAATAGTAGTAGTAGTAGTAGTACTATTAGTAGTAGTAGTACTATTAGTAGTAGTAGTAATAGAGTAGTACTATTAGTAGTAGTAGTAGTATATTATTATTATTATTAGTAGTAGTAGTAGTAGTATATTGGTAGTAGTAGTAGTAGTACTATTAGTAGTAGTACTATTAGTAGTAGTAGTAGTAGTAGTACTATTAGTAGTATTAGAGTAGTGATAGTAGTAGTATATTAGTAGTAGAGTAGTAGTAGTAGTAGTATGTAAGTACTGTTAGTAGTAGTAGTAGTAGTAGTACTATTAGTAGTAGTAGTAGTAGTATAGTAGTAGTATCTATTAGTAGTAGTGGTAGTAGTAGTACTATTAGTAGTAATAGTAGTAGTAGTAGTAGTAGTAGTAGCTGGGCTCTTCAATCCTTGTAGATGTGGTCCAATGGTACAGACACTACTACTAGTAGTAGTAATAGTAGTAGTAGTAGTATTAGCTGTGGTAGTAGTATTAATAATAGTAGTAGTAGTGGTAGTATTAGTAGTAGTAGTAGAAGCAGCAGTAGTAGTAATAGTAGTAGTAGTAGTAGCATCAGTAGTAGTAATAGTAGTAGTAGTGGTATTATTATTATTAGTAGTAGTAGTATTAGTAGTAGTATTATTATTAGTAGTAGCAACAGTAGTAGTAGTAGTAGTAGTAGCAGCAGTAGTAGTAGTAGTATTAGTAGTAGTAGTAGCAGCAGTAGTAGTAATAGTAGTAGTAGCAGCAGTAGTAGTAATAGTAGTAGTAGTGGTAGTATTAGTAGTAGTTGTAGTATTAGTAMTAGTATTAGTAGTAGTAGTACTATTAGTAGTAGTAGTAGTAGTAGTACTATTAGTAGTAGTAGTACTATTAGTAGTAGTAGTAGTAGCAGCAGTAGCTGGACTGGTCAACCCTTGTAGATGTGGTCCAACAGTACAGACACTACTAGTAGTAGTAGTAGCAGCAGTAGTAGCAGTAGTAGTAGAGGTAGTAGTTATCATTCTCCAGACACCAAACCTAAACAATAGTTGACTGATTACTGAGAGTTGAATATCTCACCTCAGTCTGAACTGTKGCAGGTCTCTGTGTTCGCAGCATCTTSACAGTCTGGAAGATGTCCACTACTCCTTCATATCTCATCCTCTCCAGAACGATACTCAGAGTGATGAAGACCCCTGTCCTCCCCACACCAGCACTGATGGGACCACACAGACAACACCACAGATTAGATCACAAAATGGCTGCCGTGCATCATGCATGCCAATTCTCTGTGAATAGTGCCACATAGAAAATATGTTTCTGTGTCAATTTATGTTTTTATTAACATGTGCTTTTTTTTTTATCTGCTTGTTCAATGTTTGTACCTGTATATTGAATAACAAAAAATGCATATCTGGAGTTCGGTGATATCATAGTCAGATTAAAGAGATATTGAGGAGGCGGACCTTACCTACAGTGCACCGTGATTGGTCCGTCCTGGCCAAACTGCTCTTTAGTTTGTGCACCTGGCCAATGAAATCAATGAACCCCTCCCCTGATTTTGCACTCCTTGCTCCGGCCAATCAGTGAACTGGAACTGACGAACCGTCGAGACTGGCCGTCCTGGAAAAAAAAAATCCACCAATCAGAACACAGAAGTAGGTTGATTAACCCCACACATTATACACACACACACACACACCACACACACACACACACACCCACAACACCACACACACACACCACAACACACACACCACCACACACACACACAGTTGTGAGAAATATCTCATCCCAAACACATCCTCCCACACTCACCCTGGCATCGGTACTTTGAACTCTCGTAGATGTACTGGGGCATGTTGTACTCGGCCAGGGGGCACTACAAAGTACTGGTACCTGGCTGATCGCTCTGCTGGCCAGTACTGATGGCACTTCTCCTGTAGGGGGAGACACAATGAGGGTTAACATATGTTGTGTTTTGTGTGTGTGTGTGTGTGTTGTGTGTGTAACAGTATAGCCTCCGTCCCTCTCCTCGCCCCTACCTGGCTCGAACCAGGACCCTCTGCACACATCGACAACAGCCACCTCGAAGCATCGTTACCCATCGCTCCACAAAAAGCCGCGGCCCTTGCAGAGCAAGGGGAACAACTACTTCAAGGTCTCAGAGCGAGTGACGTCACCGATTGAAACGCTATTAGCTCGCACCCCGCTAACTAGCTAGCCATTTCACATCGGTTACAGGCGATTTGCTGTGTGTGTGTGTGTGCGTATTGGTTGTTGTTTTGTGTGTGTGTGTGTGTGGGTTTGTGTGTGTGTGTGTGTGTGGTATACCCCAATGTCCTAATACATTAATGTCTTGAAAAGGAAGGAAAACATAAACTTGTTTGAAAGGTCAGTCCTTTTTTTCAGGTCCTGAATTTGTTTCAAATGCAATTTTATGCTTAAAGGTTAGTTAAGGTGTTTAGTTGGGTTAGGGTTTTGGGGTAGTTAGATGTTAGGTTTAATGTTAGGTTAGGTTGAGAGACAATAATACTTTTAATGGTCAAACATTTTTACTCTCCAAAAGCCGCTGAAATGTCACCAAAACAAAGCTGTGTGTGTCAGTGTTAATTTTGTCAACAATAACTACAAGGAAAAATACTCGCCAACAACCTATTTTTCCTGACTAAAACTATGATGATAACGAGACGAGATGCCCTGGAGAAAAAAACGATAACTGTAACAAATCACTTTTAATTTTAGTCGATGAAAATGTGACGAGACGGGAATTCCACGTGACTAATGAACAATTAATTTGACATGAATCTACTTTTCATCCGTTTTGTCCTCCTAACCATGCATGCAGAATATTCATGTAGTCCTCTCATTGGCAGCAAGTAAAGGTTGTGTGATCTGATTGAAGCTGATCTGACTGCTCTCCCACACAGCTCCCAGCGCGTCTCTTCAGCACTCTCAGCTCTCTTCGACTGTGTCTATCTAGACTATCGATGCTCTGTCAGCCTCTACTAACCTCACTAGACAGTACCAGGAACTGGATGAACAACCCCTAACTAGAACTGTGTGAAGCCAGGACACTGGACTTGTAACTAAACCTCAACTAGAAACTGATGTGAAGCCAGGACACTGGACTTGTAACTAACCTCAACTAAAACTGATGTGAAGCCAGGACACTGGACTTGTAACTAACCTCAACTAGAACTGTGATGTGAGCCAGCCAGAGAACACTGGACTTGTAACCAACCTCAACTAGAAACCATGTTTACTCTTCCTTTCTATTTCATGTTGGCCATTTTTTGCTTTGATCACATCTGAAGCTTTATGTCTGCTGTTATTCATTCCATCTGTGTTGCCGCTCTAGAGGGCTGATAATAACTATAAACTTGAACTAAAGAGACTAAGTTGTCCAGAGTTTAAGGCCGATAAAACTAAAACAGAACTAAAGTTTCCCAGAGTTTTAGAGGACTTGATAATAACTAAAAAACCAAGATGAATACTAAACTAAAAACTATAAAATATTTTAAGACTAAAAATACATATCTGAAATAGGCTGACACACAAACTAACCACTGGTGGTGTGGTGTTTTGTTTGTGTGTGGTGTTCTGTGTGTTGTGTGTGGTGTGTGTCCTTGTTCTGTGTGTGTGTGATCGTGTGCTGTTGGTGTTGTGTGTGCTGGTGTGTATTTTGTCTGTGTGTGTGTTCTGTGTGTGTTGTGTTGTTGTTGTTGTGTGTGTGTGTGTGTGTCTGTGTTGTGTGTGTTTGCTGGCCAGTATCTGATGCCACTTTTCCTTAGAGGACACACAATGAGGGTTAACACAGTGTGTGTGTGTGTGTGATGTGTGTGTTGGTGTGTTTGTGTTTGTGTGTTTTTGTGTTTTTTGGTGGGAATTGGTAGGTGTGGGTGCATGCAGCGTTTGTGTGTGTGTTCTTACCCGCCCCCATCTCCCTCATTTTATGTCAACATGACCACTATGGTAGAGTTGTGTTCCCACAAACATTCTCCAGTAGTCCTCCAGTAGTCTCAGCCAGCGGGCCCTGTGGCCTATATAACCCTCTGCTGCCTGTTAGAGACACACACAAAGACACACTTTATTCATATCATCTCATCACACACACACATCACACACAACCACACACACCACCACACACACACACACCACACACAAACACACACCACCACACGACACCACACACACACACACACCACACCACACACACACACACACACACACACACACACACACACACACACACACACACACAACACACACACACACACACACACACACACACACAGGCACCCTTCTACTGAGGCCACGCCCTCCCCCCGTTCTACTTGGTTGTATTTCATGTTCCCATGTGATGATGCCAGTCACCCGGTCCCTCAGTTCACCGTGTGTAGTGTCAGGACAGAGACGTTTCAATAACAGGAAGACGGCACCAGAGCCCCAGGTGTCGATCCAGTGACTCTCCGTTATCATACGATGTCAACGTTGGACAATCAGGGTAAGACTAGAGCCACAATAAACACAACATCACCATTTGGTATATATCCATGTTTCTTCCTGTTTAAAGCCAAGCTCCTTCATGTGTGAATAACCTCAGAGAGTGTGGGCACCATTAACGGCCACTGTTATTATCAGTAGGTTGCAGCACAAAACGACAGAGTCAATGAACAAATCTGTACCGACTTGACGTTACAATAAAACGCATTCGTCTGTCGTCTGGTCTGTCTGTCTGTTCTGTCTGTCTGGTCTGTGTCTGTCTGTCTGTCTGTCTGTCTGTCTGTCTGTCTGTCTGTCGTCTGTCTCTGTCTCTTGTCTCTGTCTTCAGTCATAATGTGTTCAAAAGTTCTGGATCAAGTTAAAGTGAACACTGGTTGTCAACAGCCCGCGTGATGAGACAGTTGTGTATTACGAGGTTATGTATGACTGACACCAGGTTCTGTGTCTGACTGACGGAGTTTAGAACCATGACTGGTTGATGAACTACTAGACTAAAACGAGCCTGATGCTGTATGCCCAGACCCCATAGCTAGCGTAACATTTAAAACGATGCCTGATGCTAGCCAGACCACATACTAGCTGTAACCATTAAAACGAGCCCGTCAGTGCCAGACAGACAGCTAGCTGAAACATTAATAAGAGCCCACACTGATGCCAGACAGATAGCAGCTGTAACATTAAAAGGAACCCTGACACTGAGCCAGAAGATAGCTAGCTGTAACATAAAAGAACCCTGACACTGATGCCAGACCTCATACTAGCGGTAACATTAAACGAGCCTGACGCTGATCCAGGCAGACAGCAGCTGTAATATGAAAACGAGCCCTGACACTGATGCCAGACCCATACAGCTAGCTGTAACACAAAATAGCCCTGACACTGATGCCAGACCAGACAGCTAGCTGTAATATTGAAAACGAAGCGCCCTGACACTGATGCCAGACCAGACAGCTAGCTGTAACACTTAAAACGAGCCCTGACACTGATGCCAGACAGACAGCTAGCTGTAACATTAAAACGAGCCCTGAACTGATGCCAGACCACATACAGCTAGCGTAAACATTAAAACGAGCCCTACACTGATGCCAGGACAGACAGCTAGCTAACATTTAAAACGAGCCCTGACCCTGATGCCAGACCAGATAGCTAGCTGTAACATTAAAACGAGCCCTGAGCTGATGCAGACCACATAGCTAGCGTTAACATTAAAACGAGCCCTGATGCTGATGCCAGACCACATAGCTAGCAGTAACATTAAAACGAGCCCTGATGCTGATGCCAAGACCACATAGCTAGACAGTAACATTAACACGAGCCCTGATGCTGATGCCAGACCACATAGCTAGCAGTAACATTAAACGAGCCCTGACACTTGATGCCAGACAGACAGCTAGCGTAACATTACCTTTCAGTTTATTGTAGTAAAGTTTCTTTAACCATGTCTCAGACTGTCCTGTCAGAAACCTCCTACCATGTCTCAGGCTGTCCTGTCAGAAACCTTCCTACCATGTCTCCAGGGACTGTCCTGTCAGACACCTTCCTACCATGTCTCAGGCTGTCCTGTCAGAAACCTTCCTACCATGTCTCAGACTGTCCTGTCAGAAACCTTCCTACCATGTCTCAGGCTGTCCTGTCAGAACCTTCCTACCATGTCTCAGGCTGTCCTGTCAGAAACCTTCCTACCATGTCTCTGGCTGTCCTGTCAGAAACCTTCCTACCATGTCTCAGGCTGTCCTGTCAGAAACCTCCTACCATGTCTTCAGGCTTCCTTCAACACCTTCCTACCATGTCTCAGGCTGTCCTTCGAAACCTCCTACCATGTCTCAGGCTGTCCTGTCAGAAACCTTCCTACATGTCTCAGACTGTCCTGTCAGAAACCTTCCTACCATGTCTCAGGCTGTTCCTGTCAGACACCTTCCTACCATGTCTCAGACTGTCCTGTCAGAAACCTTCCTACCATGTCTCAGCTGTCCTGTCAGAAACCTTCCTACCATGTCTCAGCTGTTCCTGTCAGAACACCTTCCTACCATGTCTCAGGCTGTCCTGTCAGAAACCTTCCTACCATGTCTCAGGCTGTCCTGTCAGACACCTTTCCTACCATGTCTCAGCTGTCCTGTCAGAAACCTTCCTACCCAGTCCAGGACTTCCTTCAGAAACCTTCCTTACCATGTCTCAGGCTGTCCTGTCAGACACCGTCCTACCATTGTCTCAGGCTGTCCTGTCAGACACCTTCCTACCATGTCTCAGACTGTCTGTCAGACACCTCCTACCATGTCTCAGACTGTCCTGTCAGACACCTTCCTACCATGTCTCAGACTGTCCTGTCAGACACCTTGTGTAATGGTTAGGGAATTGCCATGCTAGTTGTTATATTAAACTCATGTTGATGGCTTCTTAATAAACATGTATCTATTTTCTCCTCTCTCACCCCCCCCACCCTCTCTCTTCCCTCCCTCCCCCCACCCCTCCCCCCCCTCCACCAGACCTGGGTAATATATATGTATAAGAGTATCTAGTATTTAAAATACTTTTTTTGTTGTGTTTTTGAGTATTTTCAAATCCACAGCCCAAAACAAGTACATTTATTTCAGTAAGTCAACCAAATTGTATTTTAAAAGTATTTTCAAATACTTATTTCAAATACCTGGGTTAAATGCATGGGAGAGTATTTGAGCCTGTGTATTGGCATTGTTCTAATACTTCCAAGTGTATTTATACAACTTGTATAAGTATTTAACTACTTTTCTTTTCAAATAAGATATCCAATACATACTTCAAATGTATGTGAAAGTAACTGAGATATTTGAAAGTATTTGAACCCAGGTCTGCTCTCTACCCTCTTTCCCCCCCCCCTGTTCTTCTCTCTCTCTCTCTCTCTCTCTCTCTCTCTCTCTCTCTCTCTCTCTCTCTCTCTCTCTCTCTCTCTCTCTCTCTCTTCTCGTCTCTCTCTCTCTCTTCTCTCTTCTTCTCTCTCTCTCTCTCTCTCTCTCTCTGTGTTCCTCTCTCTTGTCTCTCTCTCTCTCTGCTCTCTCTCTGCTCTTGTGTGTGTGTCTGTCTGTCTGTCTCTCTCTCTCTCTCTCTCTCTCTCTCTCTCTCTCTCTTCTTGTCTCTCTCTCTTGTCTCTCTCTCTGTGTGTGTGTGTGTCTGTCTGTCTCTCTCTGTCTCTCTTCTCTCTCTTCTCTCTCTCCTCCCCTCCCCCCCCTCCCTCTCCTGATAGATATCTATAAAGCTGTAGGAGCGGCGGTGCTGGGCTTCATCTCTGGCGTACCCGGAGGTTACCTCTATCCTCCACAATGCAGCAGAACTCGGTTGCCTGGGCCTCCGCCGGAAGACATTAACAAGGGAGAATCAGAGGCAGACAAAGGTTCATCACCTTCCTGACCCTCTGATAGGAATTTCCTGATGTTGTTTCTGCCCATGGTAGTAGGAGGAATACTGTGCCTCGCTGCCTCCATGGCAATCAGGAAGGCCGGGGAGACTGAGCCGGACGCTACGGAGTGTGCTGCGGTCGTAACTGTGGTTCTGATGGGGACCTCTGCTATATGCGGAGGTGTGGGATTCCTCTTGGAACAGCCATTGGAGGACTGACTGACATCCTCACCGTGTACAATACACTGTAGAAATGGCGGTGAAAGTCATCTTTATTGTCGTGTGTCTCCTTTTAGGCTGCGTTGGCAGCAGGGGTGTCGGTTCAGTTCGGTAAGAGCCGTCAAAACTGAGGGCAGCAGCAGGCATAGGAACAGGGATACTAGCGGCCTTGAAGTCCCAGTCTATCCTGGGGCACTGGGGCACTATGGGGGCTCTGTTTGGRCCGGCGGCAGCTGCAGGGGTGGCTCTGTCCGCTGCTCTGAGYCGCAGCAGTAGCAGCTATGGGAAGGCAGGGAGACTAGGGGCAACACTGGGGGCAATGTGCGCCACGTGGTTTGGGAGATGGACTCTGAGTTATTTCACGGTGTGGATTTTAATATGGATCTTTCTGATTTCACTGCTGTCCCTGGTAGTTGTGGACCCTACCAGACCAGCTAATCAAGGAGAACGAATCTCAGATACAATGTCAGCAGAGGAGATTTAGTCAAGAAATCATTTGACTAAATGTTTCTTTATACCCATTTCAGACAGACGATGTGGTATGCGACCTGTAAACAAAATCGGAGGCAATGTTTATATGAGCCCCTTTCATACAAGCCCTTAGTGACCARTCCCGAGTGACGCAGCGGTCTAAGTCACTGCATCTCAGTGCTAGAGACGTCACTACAGACCCTGGTTCGATTCCAGGCTGTATCACAACCGHCCGTGGTTGGGAGTCCCGTAGGGAGGTGCACAATTGGCCCAGCGTCGTCCGGGTTTGGCCGTCATTGTAAATAAGAATTTGTTCTTAACTGACTTGCCTAGTTAAGTAAATATATTTTGGGAGGTATACCCCTTTTAAACATATCACTGGCCAATTGGGAAGGGTGGGGGTACTGTTAAACCACGGGGGCTATTTGCAGTTCAAATTAGGGAGGTTTTAAACAATGGAAGTGTTAATGAATTTACATGTAAAAAAAAAAAAAAGCAGAGAACCATTCACACAGACTCATACCTGTATTTTGGTTACAGGGTCTGTGYAAATGCAGGAATCACGACTAAGTCTTTAAGTGGGGTTTACTCCTCCATGTTTTTACGCCCTATCCATTTCAGATGTACCAATAACCTGGTATAAACATGCAGGCATTGTAAATGAGTGGGACTTTGGTCTGTGTGTGAAAGGGATATTTGTTCATGCCTTTGTAATCATTGTATTTTAATAAAATGTCATCACCTGTATATATAGGACTGCAGGTAGTCATTGTAAATAAGATTTTGTTTTTAACCGACTCGCCTGGTTAAATAACGGTTAAATATAACATATATAAAACATTGTCAGTGGACTAACAGGGAATGTTGGGTTTTGTTTGAATATTATTTAAATATTGCATATTGGGTATTATTTTGCTTGTGGGCGCGGGAGAGTCTTTTGATTGTAATCTCTATGTACGATACTTACTCCCCTTGTTGTTAAAAAATGGATATAATTGTACATCTATTTAAAAAACTGTATCTACCCTTTTTTTAATATATCTCCACAAAATATGTATATAAAATAAAAAATAAAAAAAATCTTTGTTTGGAATTATTTTTAATAATGTTAGAGGATGACTACATTACAGACACCTGCCAGCTCTCACAGGGTGCGTTCCAGGATGACTACATTACAGACACCTGCAAGCTCTCACAGGGTGCGTTCCAGGATGACTACATTACAGACACCTGCAAGCTCTCACAACACCTGGACAGGGTGCGTTCCAGGATGACTACATTACAGACACCTGCCAGCTCTCACAGGGTGCGTTCCAGGATGACTACTTTACAGACACCTGCCAGCTCTCACAGGGTGCGTTCCAGGATTGACTACTTTACAGACACCTGCCAGCTCTCACAACACCTGGACAGGGTGCGTTCCAGGATGACTACATTACAGACACCTGCCAGCTCTCACAGGGTGCGTTCCAGGATGACTACATTACAAACACCTGCCAGCTCTCACAACACCTGGACAGGGTGCGTTCCAGGATGACTACATTACAGACCCCTGCCAGCTCTCACAGGGTGCGTTCCAGGATGACACATTTACAGACCCCTGCCAGCTCTCACAGGGTGCGTTCCAGAGACACATTACAGACACCTGCCACTCCTCACAGGGTGCGTTCCAGGATGACTACATTACAGACACTGCCAAGCTCTCACAGGGTGCGTTCCAGGATGACTACATTACAGACACCTGCAAGCTCTCACAACACCTGGACAGGGTGCGTTCCAGGATGACTACATTACAGACACCTGCCAGCTCTCACAGGGTGCGTTCCAGGATGACTACTTTACAGACACCTGCCAGCTCTCACAGGGTGCGTTCCAGGATGACTACTTTACAGACACCTGCCAGCTCTCACAACACCTGGACAGGGTGCGTTCCAGGATGACTACATTACAGACACCTGCCAGCTCTCACAGGTGTGCGTTCCAGGATGACTACATTACAAACACCTGCCAGCTCTCACAACTGACAGGGTGGTTCCAGATGACTACATTACAGACCCTCCAGCTCTCACAGGGTGCGTTCCAGGATGACTACATTACAGACACCTGCCAGCTCTCACACACCTGGACAGGTGCGTTCCAGGGATGACTACATTACAGACACCTGCCAGCTCTCACAACACCTGGACAGGTGCGTTCCCGGATGACTACATTACAGACACCTGCCAGCTCTCACAGGTGTTCCAGGATGACTACATTACAGAACACCGCCAGGCTCTCAACAGCACCTGGGACAGGGTGCCTCTTCCAGGATGGGACTACGATTACCAGACAGCGCGTGGCCACTGGCTCTCACAACACCTGGACAGGGTGCGTTCAGGATGACTACATTACAGACACCTGCCAGCTCTCACAACACCTGGACAGGGTGCGTTCCAGGATGACTACATTACAGACACCTGCCAGCTCTCACAACACCTGGACAGGTGTTTAAACATATCAGCTAACCACATCATCTGCTACAGCAATCTGATGCCAGACTGCACAGTCAATGACGTGACATGGTTTCCTGCAATGAAATGTCTGTAATGTAGTGGGGCCTGGAATGCACCTGGCCCAGCCTCTTGCCACGGTGCGATGACGTAGTCACCTGTACCTCAGACAGCGTCAGACAGAAGGTCGTTTCAGAAAACAGGAAGACAGCAACGGAGGCAGGTCGATGCAGTGACTCTCCGTATGAACGACGGGACAAGCAGGGTAAGACCAGAACCACAATAAAACACATCCTCATTAGTCACATACCATGTTTCTTCCTGTTTTAAAGCCACACTCCTTCATTTCGTGCATAACCTCAGAGAGTGTGGCGCCGACCATTAACGGCCACAGTTATTATCAGTGTTGCAGCACAAAATGACAAGAGTTTGCTGACGTTTAACYATTTTTTTTACTGCGATCCAACACGTTGACCCGTAAATTAGAATCAACAATCTGTCTGGTCTCTGATTTCTGTGGGAAACACGTGTCTTCACACGTCTATTAATTCTCCCGTCACGTTTCAGTGTATTCTATCCTTCAGTCTATCTGTTACAGTGGTGTGTAACAGGTTACACACCACTGTGGAAAACAGTGGGATTTAGTTCAGTTCACCGTGTCAAAGTCATGGTTAAATGTCACCGTGTCTGACAACACTGAAGCTCTAGAACCTGTTAGACCTCATTTCTATGGCTCTGTTCCAAGTGGCTCCCTACTTCTCTATAGGGCCCTGGTCAAAAGTAGTGCACTACATAGGGAATAGGGTGCCATTTAGGGCTCATTACTGTGATCAAGTTTGATACATAGTAAACGCTGACTGCTGGTGGGTTGACTCCCCCCCCCCGCCGGTGGGTTGATGAATATTTGAGGGCATCATTATTGTCTTGTGTTAACTGGTCTGTTACTGGGCTAAGGCTCAGCGGACGTTTACACTATACAAGTAAACACTGGCCTAGCCACGCTAGCCTTACCCTCATGTGAGTGCTAACAAGCATGCTAGGTAGTGGTACGTATCAACAGCCGCTGTCAGCCAATCCAGTACGGGATGGAAGCTATGGTGAGCTACGATTGGTCACGGAGGATTTTAATAAAGGTCTAGTTTTCCCAATTTTAGTCGTGGTCCTGTTCAGCTGCCTCTGTCTCAGCTGCCCTGTTCAGTCTGCCTTTGTTCAGTTTGCTGAACAACCCCTGCTATCAGCTTGCCTGTTTCAGCCTGCCCTTGTTCAGCTGCCCTGTTCAGCTCTTGCCACTGTAATCAGTTGCTTGTCTCTTTGTTCAGTTCTGCCCTGCTTCAGCTGCTCCTGTTCAGCTCTGCCTGTTTATGCTCTGCTTTGTTCATGCTGCCCTGTAGTTCAAGCTGTGCACTGCGCTTAGGTCTATTATTAAGCCCAGCCTGCCCCTGCTCCTCAGAATGGCCCCTTGTTCAGTACTGCCTTGTCTCAGAATCTCGCCGATCTGTTCAGCTGCCTTGTTCAGCTCGCCTTGCTCAGCGGGACCTGAGGTGACAGCTACTGATTCCGCCTAGTTAGACTGCCTTGTTCAGACCTGCCTTGTTCTCGAGAACCGACTTGCCTTGTTCAGACGTCTATTGGGATTACCTGCCCTTGCCAGCATTGCTCTTGATTACACTGCTTGTTATGCAGCTCTTGCCTTGTTCAGCCGCTCGCTCACGCCTGTTCTTCGATTCGGTAGAGCTGCCTTTGTTTCAGTGCTGCGCACTGTTTCTGGCTGCCTTCTTGTATTCAGTACCTCCTGCCCTGTCCAGGCATGCTGTTACTATGCTGTTCTCCTGTTTCAGTCTGAATCTTTGTTCGCTGTCCTTAAGTTTCAGTCTGCTTTTTCAGCTGCCTGTTCAGGCTGCCCTGTCAAGCCTTGCCTTGTTCAGCCATGCCTTGTTCAGCTGCTAGATTCAAGCTGCCACTTCGCATGTTCAGACCCTAGACCTCGTCTTAGCTTGCCTGTATGTCAGCTGTCCCTTTATTCAGCTGCCTTGTTTCACTGCCCTGTTCAGCTGCCCTGTTCAGCTGCCTTTGTTCGAGCTGCCCCTTGCTTAATCAGCGCCTTAATTCCCAGCTGCCTTAGTTCAGCTGCCCTGTTCAGTCTGCCTTGTTCAGCTTGCCTTGTCAGCTGCCCTGTTCAGTTCCTAGCTGCCCTGTCCAGCTGCCTTGCCCATGCTCACAGTCTCTAACGTCCCCTGACCCCTCTCCTTCTCTCTACTCTCGTCCTTCCGTTGAAAAATGAATTGGCTTTCCGATGTTTCACCGTTTCAATGCGCTCTCTCTATGTGTAAAACACACACTGTCAGACACACTGGCGACAAAACGAACTGCTGAATGCAGCCTCCATTTCTACTTGCCTGATAGCTTGATTGTTACAATCATATTAGAAATGAATCTATTCCAACATTATCCCCTTCTCCACCAACTCCTTCTCTCCTCTCTCTCCTCCTTCCACTATCTCCTTCTCTCTACTCTCTCTCCCCTCTCCCCACTCTCTCCTTTTCTCTCCTCTCTCTCTCTCTCCTCTCGCACTTACCGTCTCTCTCTCTCTCTCCTCTCTCTCATCTACTCTCCTCTCTCTCTCTCTCTCAGTCTCTCTCTCTCGTCTCTCTCTCTCTCTTCATTCTCTGCTCTCCCACTCTCCACTAATCTCCCTTCCATCTCTCTTTCCCGCTCTCTACACCAACTCCTTATCTCTCTCCCCTCTCATATCTCCCATTCTCTCCTCTCTCTTCCCATCCCCACCAACTCCTTCTTCATCCCCCCCTTCCACTATCTCCTTGCCTCTCTCCCCTATCCTCCTTCGTCTCTCTCTCCTCCCTCTCCCTATCTCACTTCTCCTTCCTCTCCTCCATCCCACCCATGCAACTCCTTCTCCTCTTCTCTCCCTCCCCCCAATCCCCTCTCAATGCCGTTTAGGACAAACCTCCAGGGCCGGTGCTGTTGTGTTGCGCACACCCATTCCAATGCGTTTAACCAAACCAGGCGGTGCTGTTGTTGTTCCACCCCAGTTGTCCAATGCCGTTTAACAAACTCCAGGCGGTGCTGTTGTGTTTCCACCCCAGTTCCAATGCGTTTAGCAAACTTCCAGGCGGTGCTGTTGTGTTCCACCCCTAGTTCCAATGCCGGTTTAACAAACTCCAGGCGGTGCTGTTGATGTTCCACCCCATTTTCTTCATGCCGTTTAACAACTCCAGGCGGTGCTGTTGTGTTCCACCCAGTCACATTTTAATATTAATTTTAATATTGTAGGTTGAATTTTTTGGTTTGCCTTTGTTTCTTACTCTTACTGTGTTTGATAGAATTGTTCTCTATTACAACAGTGGTTCTCTACCCTTCCTCAGGAACCCCCGCCGTTTCCCAAACCTCTCCTCAGTCGGACCCCGCCCGTTCCAAATCTCATCCTCAGGACCCCAGCTGTTCAAACCTCTCCTCATGGACCAGCTGTTCCACGAGCCCTCTTCTAGTGCCTCTGAGTGCAAAATAATGACAAGACAATAGCAACAGCAGGTCATAAAAAAAATATTAACCGACCTCTAGTATGGGTTCAAACTTATCTCAACAGAAGGCAAGTCTTCAATCATGGAGGTTTGTGTTTGGGCACACACCCCAGCTGTTCATCACACCCTCTCCTGCAGATAGAAAACACGAGTAGAAGAGCGCATTCTCGTCAGATAGTCCAAAAAGAGGAAATATTAATTTTAGCAAGGAATGACAAGTAGTGGCTTAAACTAAAGCAATACACATTTTTGGTGAAAATAACAAAACCCGCGTCACAAAAGCGCTACTTCGAAAAATTAAAAAGGAAAAAAGTACCTTTCTACTTAGGGTCAAAGTAACCGCCTGGTCTGATACTAAACTATAGCATTAAAGCACCAGAGATGATTGATGCACCCAGCATTTCCAAACCTCTCTCAGGACCCCAGCCTGCTCTCCAAACCTCTCCTCAGGACCCCAGCCAATCCAAACCTCTTCCCCTCGGGACCCCCACGTTTCCAAACCTCTCCTCAGGAACCCATGCGTTCATTGTGTTTTGATCTTATTCCATATACTAGCACCTGATTTCAACTTGTCAACTAATAAAAAGTTCTGGACTAGGTAATCAGGTGAGATAGTTCAGGGCTATAAACAACATTGCTTGAAACATCCTGGGAGTCCAAGAGAGGTGTTCGTATAATAATATCTTCTACTGGTAATGATGGAGTCCAGAGGAGGGTGTATTTATAATAGTATCTCTATGGTACTGATGGAGTCCCGAGGTTTATCTATAATAATATCTTATGGTACTATGGGTCCCTGAGGAGAGTTTTATCGTATAATAGTATCTATATGGTACTGATGGAGTCCTGAAGGGAGGTTTATTATAATAATATTCTTATGGTACTGAGTGGAGTCCCTGAGGAGATGTTTATCTATAATAGGTATCTCTATGGTACGGATGGAGTCCCTGAGAGAGGTTTATCTATAAATAGTCTCTCTATGGTTTAACGAGGAGTCACTGAGGAGACGGTTTATCTATAATGTAATCTATATGGTACTGATGGAGTCCCTGAGGGAGGTTTTATCTATAAAATTATCTCTATGGTACTGATGGGTCCCTGAGGAGAGTTATCTATAATAGTATATCTATGGTACTGAATGGGAGTCCCTGTGGAGAGGTTTATCCTATATGAGTATTTGCTATGGTACTGATGGAGTCCCTGAGGAGGGTTTATCTATAATAAGTATCTCTATGGTAATGATGGAGTCCTGAGGAGAGGTTTTATTATAATAGTAATCTCATGGTACTGATGGAGTCCGAGGGAGAGGTTTATCTATAATAGTATCTCTATGGTTACTGATGGCGTCCTGAGGAGAGGTTTATATTCTATAATAGTATCTCTATGGTACTGATGGAGTCCCTGAGAAAGAGGTTTATCTATATAGTGAATCTCCATGGTACTGATGGAGTCCCTGAGCGAGAGGTTATTCTATAATAGTATCTCTATGGTACTGAATGCGAGTCCTGAGGAGGAGGTTTATCTATAATAGTATCTCCATGGTCCTTGATGGAGTCCCTGAGGGAGGTTTATCATATAGGTATATCTATGGTAGCTGATGGAGTCCTGAGGAGAGGTGGTACTAATATAATATCTCTTATTGGTACTGCTGAGTCCCTGAGGAGAGGTTTAATCTAATAATAGTATCTCTATGGTACTGATCGGAGTCCCTGAGGAGAGGTTTACTATAAATAGTATCTCCAGTGGGTACTGATGGAAGCTCCTGAGGAGAGTTTTCTATAATAGTTATCTCCATGGTACTGATGGCAGTTCCCCTGAGGAGAGGTTTATCTATAATAGTATTCTCTATGGTACTGATGGAGTCCCTGAGGAGAGGTTTATCTATATAAAATATCCTATGGGTACTGCTGGAGTTCCCTGAGGTTTAATCTATAATAGTAATCTCTATGGTACTCGATGGAGTCCCTGAGGAGAGGTTTAATCTTATAATAATATCTCTATGGTACTGATGGAGTCCCTGTAGTTTATCTATAATACGTATCCTCTATGGTACTGAGGAGTCCCTGAGGAAGAGGTTTATCTATAACATAGTACTCTATGGTACTGATGGAGTCCCGCGGAGCGGTTTATCTATAATAGTATCTCCATGGTCTGATGGAGTTCCCCTGAGGGAGAGTTTTATCTATAATAGTATCTCTATGGTACTGTGGAGTCCCTGAGGAGAGGTTTATCTAATAAAGTATCTTCTAGGTACTATGGAGCCCTGAGGTTTATCTATAATAGTACTCTATGGTACTGTGATGAGAGTCCCAGAGGTTATTATATTAATAGTCTCTATGGTACTGATGAAGTCCTGAGGAGAGGTTTATCTATAAAGTATATCTATGGTAACTGGATGGAGTCCTGTGGAGAGGTATCTATAATAATATTCTCTATGGTAACTGATGGAGTCCTGGGAGAGGTTTATCTATAAGTAGTATCTCTACTGGTACTGATGGAGTCCCTGAGGAGAGGTTTATCTATAAATAGTATCTTATGGTACTGAATGTTGTCGACTGAGGAGAGGTTTATCTATAATAGTATCTAATATGGTACTGCATGGAATCCCTGAGGAGAGGTTTATCTTAATAATATCTTCTATGGGTACTGATGGATCCCTGAAGGAGCAGTTATCTAATAATAGTATTCTATGGTACTGATGGAGCCCTGTGGAAGAGTTATACTATAGTAGGTATCTCTATGGTAT
>NW_019944269.1:152294-167272 GCF_002910315.2 Salvelinus sp. IW2-2015 | reverse complement strand
TTCGATCTGGCCCCTTATTCAGTGAAGGGTTCTTACGCTATAGCATACAATGACGTTCTAGCCAGGGTTCCCAAGCTTTTCATAGTTCCATACCCTTCAAACATTCAACTCTCCGTGCGTGCGACCTCTGCACCAGGGTCAGCGCACTCTCAAATGTTGTTTTGCATATTGTAAGCCTGCCTCACACACTAAGTGATGGCTTTCATCTTTTTCCCAGGAAAGATGAGAACGCCCATAAGCGAGAACCTTGCTCACTAACATTGCAGTGACACTAAGCAGAAAACAACCGTCGGCTAGCTGTGTGAAGGACACTCGTTTAGAAAATGGGTGTGTAGACATGTTACACAGACAAGGTCGAGGAGGTCACAGGAAAATACCAGGAGCATACAAAAAGACTGCGGAGACACAAGTCCTATATGATTTGAAGACAGGTGCTGTTTATTGATTTATAAGCATTTAGTTGCCTTCCAAAGTCTAACAGCACATACTATTACCTTATTCACTAATTCAAGAATATAACTAAAATGGTAATCGTAAACGACGTATGCATCACCTAATTGTCTTCTTAATTGGTGTTCTTAAATCAATATGAATTGTCGTCATTGGATCTCGTGAAGCTTGATTGAATGTCTCAGGCTCTTGAGCATTTCCTATGCCAGCGGTATCACTCAGTGTTATGACATGCGTTTCGTAAGCTTGAGCTGTTTTCTAATGTTTATTTTCAATGTCATCCAATCTAGAATATGTGTCCGACGAGAGGTCCAAAACGATATGGTCATCATGCACAGCCAAAACGACACACACAACAAACCACAACACACACACACACACCACACACACACACACACACACACACACACACAACACACACACAACACACCACAACACACACACCACCAACCACACCACACACAACACATCACACACGAGTAACAGTCCAGTACAAAATCATGGGCATGGCCAGGATAGTGTTTCTCATTATCAATGTGATTTATTCTCTCCCTAGATAAGTCTATTTCTGGGAGAGTTCAGAAAGAGTGGCTATACGTCATGGAAGAGTCTAGAAGAGGGCTATAAGCATGGAGAAGTCTAGAAGAGCGGGCTATAATTCATGAGAGTTCTGAAGATGGTATCATGGACGACTTCTGGAAGAGCGTCACCACGTGCGCCCCTACAGCCTCGCTATGCGACCATTAATTAATGGTTTTCGAACTTCAGCGGCCTACCATAATGGCGGCCTATTCCGATAACAATCTGCTACTAGTTGGCAGGGCTAAATTTGGTCAAAAGTATGCATATTTTAGGGAACATGCCCATTTGGGACACTGCCAAAGTCAGCTCATTTATATAATGGCGTTTGGGACGCTGCCAAAGTCAACACATTTAAGTTAATGGCGTTTGGGACTGCCGAGTCAACACATTTTTAGAATGGCGTTTGGACGGCAGTGAAGTCAACACATTAATTAATGGCGTTTGGGACACTGCGAAGTCAACACTTTAATTGATGGCGTTTGGACACTGCCGAAGTAAACACATTAATTAATGCGGTTGGGACAGTGCGAAGTCAACACATTTATTAATGGCGTTTGGCGCAGTCGAAGTCAACACATTTAATTAATGGCGTTTGGAACTGCGATCACACATTTAATTAATGGTCGTTTGGGACACTGCCAGAGTCAACATTAATTAATGGCGTTTGGGCGCAGCTCGAAGTCACACATTTTTAGGCGTTGGACGCAGATACCGTTCGATCCAGATCAGATGGAGGTGAATCAGGTCGTATTGCATTACATACTGTCTAGGGCCCATGGATATTACACCACGACCTGTCTCATGTTGAAAGGCCACAGAGCCTTTTGGGTCACATTGCAACCTGCATAATCTTATTCCAATTTAGTCACGGACTAGGCAATAGGTGACGGGAGATGTATTAGCTTATTGAATAATCATTGGTCTTGTGGGAGCTTTGACACACATTGTTGATACTCTTCTCTCTCACAATAGAAGACACACACACACACGTATGCGCAAGTGTGTGTATGCGCCGCACACACGCAAACACGTATGCACACACAGAGGGGGAGAAGGGGGGCGGGGCGGGGCGGGTGGATGATGCGGTTACACTGAGTGTGTGTTTGTGTTTGTGTGTTTGTGAGAAATTCTAAGGCTATGACCCAAAGAAATGACATGTGAACTTTACAACCCATTCTACAAAAAGATTCAACAGGGACCCAGTGTTAGCGGACATACCTGTACCTGATACTAGAACAATACCTGTCTGATAGGAATATGATTGCTTGTGGTGGAGGCATAGGAGCTTAATCAGTGTACACTGAACTCTCCCCTGTCCTCTCCCCTGTCCTCTCCCCTGTCCTCTCCGCTGTCCTCTCCGCTGTCCCCTCCGCTGTCCCCTCCGCTGAATGATTATTTTGATATGTGTATTATATTATGGTTCAAGATGTATTAAATTCTGTACACTCTTGGAAACAAAGGTGCTATCTAGAACCAGAAAGGGTTCTCCTATGGGACAGCCAAAGAACCCTTTTGGAGCCCTTTTCTAAGTGTGTACAATTCCATTCCATCACATTCCATCCCATATCTACTGCAACATGTATTCTGATTGGTGTGAATGGAGAGCTCCTGATAGTTTCACATAAACAATACAGCTGTTGGAACAGGAGAKAGAGAGAGGAGAGGAAGAGGAGGAGAGGATGAGGGATGTAAAGAAAAGCTGATTACAGAAGGAAGGAGGCTGACTCTATTTAAACAACATCACCAGGCTGTAGTGGGTAACAGTAGAGAGAAAACAATATGCAATATTTTGAAATGATATACATGTACAGTATATTAATATATTCAATACAGTACAACAATGCAGTTTATGAGAAAAGGCTACATGATATCCAAAACGTTACAAACAAGACACACACTAACACAACTCAATAGAAGATAGTTGAAGGGATGTGTTGAATATTCAAATGACACTGAACATTTATCATTTAATTTCTAAAATTGTCTTATATTATCACAACACATCCTTACAAATTGGAGTGTTCTTCCCTAAGTGGTTTCTCGTCTGGGGGAGATCTTTTATGAGTGCTACTCCGGAAGGGTCTCCCTGTGAGTTGCATCTCTCTGGAGCCGTAGAGGGATCCGCCTGACAAATGTTATTAAACACAGTGAATGTTACTAGATACAGTAAATGTTACTAAATACATGTTACTACACACAGTGAATGTTACTAAATAATGTAAATGTTACTAAACACAGATTAAATGTTACTAAACACAGTAAATGTTACTAAATAATGTAAATGTTACTAAACACAGATTAAATGTTACTAAACACAGATTAAATGTTACTAAATAATGTAAATGTTACTAAACACAGATTAAATGTTACTAAACACAGTAAATGTTACTAAATAATGTAAATGTTACTAAACACAGATTAAATGTTACTAAACACAAATGTTTTTGAGACTACGTTGAGGGCTGGTAAAGGAGTCCCAGACAGTGCAATGTATCAACAAGACACATGCAGCTTGTTTTGCATCTTTATGGTCACTTGTCTCCACATTTTCCAGGTTTGCTCAGTTGTTTATCCAAGTGTATAAAAATAAAAGCATTAGAAAACAGGATTTGCTCAACGATATGATACAGGTGCAGACAGGCACACATTTCGTGTTGCTGTTCTCACACATGACTTCTGTAGATATCTGTCAGTCATTTATTTCTCTTTCTCCCCTTTTAGGTAAGTAAAACTGTGCTGGAAGAGGAGGGGTGTCGATGCCGTTGATTATGTGCGTTGTAAGGTAACATTTCTAACCATCCCTTGAAAATGGCCAATGGAATAAAATCCAGTTCCTCAAAAGAAAGTTAGCTGATTATGACATCTGTTTGATTAGGTTCAGCTGTCATACACATTACTGAATGAATAGCAAACATTAATAGCATCTCAAATCACCCGCCTGTATGATGCTGTACTGTACTGTATTATTTAATTTTTTTACAAGATGGCACCGTACTGTATGGCCACTGTTTTGTGAGCTCCAACCCAACTTTGCTATTTTGTGATTCCTTTGGCACTTATTTTTTGTATCTGTTATCATTTTTTGTATCTGCTATCAGACAATAACTTTGGAACATCAGATCGGCAGTTTTTTATTTATTTWTTTATTTTACCTTTATTTAACTAGGCAAGTCAGTTAAGAACAAATTCTYATTTACAATGATGGCCTACCCCGGCCAAACCCGGACAACACTGGGCAATTGTGCGCCGCCCTATGGGACTCCCAATCACGGCCGGTTTTGATACAGCCTGGAATCGAACCAGGGTGTCTGTAGTAACGCCTCTAGCACTAAGATGCAGTGCCTTTGACCGCTGCTCCACTGGGACCTTTCTGTAATTCCAACCCAATTTTCAGGGTATCCAAGAGGAAACACCATAGTTACAGAGGCAAGAGAAGAGGAGTCCTGACAAGATTAAGGTGAAGGGAAAACCGGCCACCTCTTCCCTCCAATCTATTGGCCAATGTACAGTCTCTTGATAATAAGATGGATGACTTCCGATCGTGGATTTGCTACCAACGAGACTCTCGTAACTGCAATATTCTCTGTTTTCTGAAACATGGCTTTCGGACAAGATAGCCCCTGTGGCTGTTTGAGGCTATAAACAAGCCCTGTACAGTTGACGGCGTTTTTAATTCCGCGTCATTAAGAGAGGTGACGCCAAACTTCCAGCAAGACGTMTTTTTCGCCACTAGGGGGCGATACAGTCCTAGACCACTGTTACTTTACCCACAAGCAAGCATACAAGGCCTTCCATCGTCCCCCATTCGGCAAATCAGATCATGATGTCGTACTCCTGCTTCCTGTTTACAAGCAGAAGCTTAAACTTGAAGTACCTGTGACTCGCTCCGTTCAGAAATGGTCATCAGAATCAAAGATTATGCTGCAAGACTGCTAGCTGATTGGAATATGTTCAGAGACTCTGGCGATAACATCGTCGAGCTAACCACCTCCATCACCGGCTTCATTAGGAAATGCATCGGTGACATTGTCCCCACAGTGAAGGTTCGCTGCATCCCCAATCAAAAGCCCTTAACATAGAGTTTGGCACTAAGCTAAAGGACAGGGCTACCGCACACAGGGCTATCACAGACAACCCTGAGGYTACGGCTGAGGACAGGAACAAGTACAACAAGTCCCCCTATGATCTCCACAAAGTCATCTAACGAGCAAAAGGACAATGTAGGACTAMGGTGTAATCATATTTTCACAGGCTCCGATGCCCACGGCATGTGGCAGGGGCTACAGTCCATTACAGATTACAAAAGGAAGACCCAGCCGTAATCTGTCCAACGATGCCTCTCTACCAGATGAAATGAATGCATTTTATATAAGCTTCGACAATAACAACACCGTGCCTTGCGTGAGGGCCCCCACCGACCCAGAGGACTGGGTGATCTCACTCKCCGAGGCCGCYGYGAGTAAGKTCTTTAATCAGGTCAACACTCRYAAGGCCGCACGGGATTCCAGGGCGCATTCTCAGAGCATGCRCAGAACATCTRGCAGGCATATTCACGGTCATTTTCAACCTCTCCTTGTCCCAGTCTGTAATCCTTATTTGTCTTAAGCTGACTACCATCATTCCTGTTCCCAAGAACTCTAAGGCTTCACRCCACAWTGACTACCGCCCTGTAGCACTCACATCTATAATCATGAAGTGCTTTGAAAGTCTGGTTATGACACACAACAACTACATCTCAGACACCCTAGACACACTCGAATTTGCATACCGCCCCAAAAGATCCATGGACTACGCAATCTCAAATGCACTCCACATTACCCTCACCCACCTAGATAAGAGGAATACCTATGTGAGAATGCTGTTCATTGACTACAGCTCAGCGTTCAATACCATTGTCCCCTCTAAGCTCGTCMCCAAGCTTTAAACCCTGTGACTGAACACCTCTCTCTGCAACTGGATCCTGGACTTCCTGATGGGCCGACCCCAGGTGGTGAGGGTAGGCAACATCAMCTCCACCACGCTGACTCTCAACCAGGGGGCCCCACAGGGGTGTGTGCTTAGTCCCCTCCTGTAYTCCCTGTTCACCCACRACGTGGCCACGCACAACTCCAACACCATCGTCATGTTTGCTGACGACACGATGGTGGTAGGCCTGATCACCAGCAACAATGAGACAGCCTACAGGGAGGAGGTCAGTGGCCTGTCAGGGTGGTGCTGGGACAAGATTTGGCATGGGCCCTAAAATCTTAACAAAGTTCTACAGCTGCAACATTTAGAGCATCTTGACTGTCTGCATCACCGCTTGGCGTGGAAACAGCACCGCCCTCGACCGCATGGCACTACAGAGGGTGGTGCGGACAGCCCAGGAATCACTGGTGCCGAGCTCCCTGCCATCCAGGACCTYTATTTCAGGCGGTATGAAAGGCCTGGAAAATCGTTAAAGACTACAGCCACCCAAGCCATAGACTGTTCTCTCTGCTTCCGCATGGCAAGCGTTACCGGTGCATCAAGTCTGACACCAACAGGCTCCTGAACAACTTCTATCCCCAAGCCATAATACTGCTAAATAGCTAACAAAATGGCTACACAGACAATCTGAGTTGATCGTTGTATTTTATTTTTGCACTGTCTCTATGCACACACACACACACACATTTTATTTGTTCACACACACATAACATGCACACTCATGTATACTAACTCAACCCACTCACATACAATCATCATATACGCTACTGCTACTCTGTTTATCAAATATCCTGATGCCTAGTCAMCTCACCCCGATACATATCTACCTCTATCACTCCAGTATCCCTGCACATTGTAAATATGGTACTGAACTGACCCTGTATATAGTMWSMTTACCMCKATACATATCTACCTCYATCACTCCAGTATCCCTGCACATTGTAAATATGGTACTGGAACTGACTGACCCTGTATATAATATGCTTACTTACTTTATCGTGTTCTTCTTATTTTTATTTCTTGTGTTTTTCTTCTCCGTTATGTTATTTTTACTACTATATTGATTAGTGCATTGTTGGGTTTAGAGCATTTCACTGTACTTGTGCACGTGACATTACAACTTAAAACATATTAGTGACTACCACTCAATACATTCCATTTTAGTCATTTAGCAGATGCTCTTAYCCAGAGCGACTTACAGGAGCAATTAGGGTTAAGTGCCTTGCTCAATGGCACRTCRACARATTTTTCATCTAGTCGGYTCGGGAATTCGAACCAGCAACATTTCAGTTACTGGCCCAACGCTCAGTGATTACCACTCAGTACATAGGCAGTCACTACCACTCAGTGGATACAGTAGGCAGTGACTACCGGTGTTGGGGAAGCTACTCTGAAATCATACCAAGCTACCAATTACTTTACATTGGAATAGGTTAAGCTATACTTAAGCTACCCTTAAGAGAAATACTGTATAGTTTACTTAACTAAAGCTACTCTTAAGAGAAATACTGTATAGTTTACTTAACTAAAGCTACTTTGAAAAAGTAGTTCACCACATCCAAGTTACTTTGTGATATGTAAATCTGAAATGTTAGAGACTACAAATTACAAGAACAGGTCACTCTGGAGTCAGATGTTAAACAGAATGTTGTAATTTAGCCGAATAAACACAACAAATATGTTTCAAGTGAGAATTAGGAAGGTCTGATAGCGAAAAAGAAAGGAAATTCTTGCGTACTTCACCCATATAGTAGTGTGCAGTTCCAGTAGTTAGCTACTCCGCTACACGATTTGAATTGAGTTCAACTACCACTAAGTTACTGCTAAATGTAGTTACATTACTAGTTGATCTACATATAGTTCACTACTCCCCAACATGGGTGACAATGTGTGGCTCAGCTGGTAGAGCATAGCGCTTGCAACACCAGGGTTGTGTGTCAATTCCCACAGRGGACYAGTATGAAAATGTGTGCACTCACTACTGCATGTCACTCTGGATAAGAGTGTCTGCTTAATGGTAACCAATGTAGAACTAATGCTGTACATTACAGTCACTTCCAGGTGTATTTATTTTGTCAAACCCCTTTGCCATGCACGTTTGCATGTGCACATGTACACAAATACCTGCTGTTGCTATTTTTAGCACTCTGTCTGTGATTTCCTTCATGACTGTAGGGCTGCTCCCCCTGGCTACTCAATTTAATTCAACGGGCTTTATTGGCATGGGAAACATATGTTTACATTGCCAAAGCAAGTGAAATAGATAATAAACAAAAGTGTAAAAAAACAATATAAAATTAACAATAAACATTACACTCACAAAAGTTCTAAAGGAATAGAGACATTTCAAATGTCAAATGATATCTATATACGGTGTTGTGTGTATATATCCAGGCCGTATCACATCCGGACGTGATTTGGAGTCCCATAGAGCGGCGCACAATTTGCCCAGCATCGTCCAGGTTTGGCTGGGGTAGGCCATCATTATAAATAATAATTTGTTCTTAACTGACTTGCCTAGTTAAATAAAGGTTCAATGTTAAAAAAAAATATATATATATTGTACTCTTTCTTTTTCTCTCTCTTTTTTTTCTCTCTCTCTCTCTCTCGCTCGCTGAGCTGAGCTCAGAGAGAGACGAAGGAGCTCCCTGCCAGGCTCCTAGATGCTGGGTTACGTAATTCACTTATTCCAACGTGTCTCCCTGGTGTATAGGAGCTGCAGCATCCCTCTCTGGCAGTCAGAATACGTGCTCAGAATGCTTCACATTTTGCCATGGGTGTGTTTTTTTGCCCACCACCGTATCAACAAAGCCTCTGAATCTAACCTCTAAACATATTTATATAACACAGTTAATATTTATCATTAGTCAAGCCTAGTAGAAATGGTTTGTTTTAAAATATCAATTTGAATATACAAATTAAAGTATAATAAAAATATAGTCATGTTCAGTATTATTGTTTACTGATGAAATGAAAGGGGAAGGAGTTCTTAGGAGCGCTTCTTGTGAAATCCCAGACTGCCTTTCTCACCTCCCCTGCCTTCATATGCCAGCAGCATACCAMCCTGCATACCACTGCTGGTTTGCTTCTGAAGCCAAGCAGGGTTGGTCCTGGTCAGTCCCTGGATGGGAGACCAGGTGCTGCTGGAAGTGGTRTTGGAGGGCCAGTAGGAGGCACTCTTTCCTCTGGTCTAAAAAATATCCCAATGCCCCAGGGCAGTGATTGGGGACATTGCCCTGTGTAGGGTGCCGTCTTTTGGATGGGATGTTAAACAGGTGTCCTGACTCTCTGAGGTCATTAAAGATCCCAGGGCACTTACCATAAGAGTAGGGGTGTTAACCCYGGTGTCCTGGMTMAATTCCCAAGCTGKCCCTCAAACCATCACGGTCACCTAATCATCCCCASYTTACAATTGGCTCATTCATTCCTCTCCCCTGTAACTATTCCCCAGGTCGTTGCTGTAAATGAGAACGTGTTCTCAGTCAACTTACCTGGTAAAATAATGGAAAAATAAAATAAAAATATCAATAGAGCTGTTTTGGAGAGCTGAAGTGCTTTGGGGTCTTGTTAAATGAAATATTCAGACAGAAATGTGGAGTTCTTCAACATACCAATGCCTCATGGAGACATATTGATTTGTAAAGAGATGCCTGAGGCTTGGATGAAGATTTGAAAATGGATGATTTATGAATGGTGTTTCTAATAGAACTCATTTCAACTTCACTTTGATTTGGATGGGATTCTGTTTTGCTTGTGTGTGTGTGTGTGTGTGGGTGTGGGTGTTTGTGAGAGAGTGAGAGAGAGCAAGTGTGTGTGTGTGTCTACATTACGTATCTGTTTGAGCGCTCACATATATAATTGTGTGTGACGTGTGTATTTTCCTGTTCCCACGAACCGCCCCAGATCTCAGATAGATGGCGATTGCTCCACCCTCTGTTCATATCCCAGAGCCTGGCGTGCCGGTTCATAAATAAACCCAACTGCATGATGGTCCAACGGAGGATTTTCCCCTCTCGCCAGCAGAAAAACAACATTAGCAAAACCGCCAACCTAGCAAAATATATCAAAGCAGTCTGGATTAGGTGGGGGAGGATTCAAACTTGGGAGCTGCTCATAGAACTCATGAGATGTTTTGTCAATTTGCACGCGCTCCAAGCTTTTTTCACAGAACTAGTCTGTGTCCCTGTCCTACAACATTGGGCACTGTTTTTCATGTTGGCCCTGTCTAGAAACATGTTGGCCTTGTCTAGAATCATGTTGGCCTGTCTAGAACATGTTGGCCAAACATGTTGCTAGAAACATGTTGGCCCTCTTTAGAACATGTTTGGCTTGTCTAGAAACATGTTGGCCTTGTCTAGAATCATGTTGGCTTGTCTAGAAACATGTTTGGCCTTGTCTAGAAATCATGTTGGCCCTGTTAGAAACATGTTGGCTTGTCTAGAAACATGTTGGCCTGTCTAGAACATGTTGGCCCTCTTTAGAAACATGTTGGACTGTGTCTAGAAACATGTTGGCCTTGGTCTAGAACATGTTTGGCCTCTTTTAGAACATGTTGGCTTGTCTAGAAACATGTTTGGCCTTGTCTAGAATCATGTTGGCTTGTCTAGAAACATGTTGGCCTTGTCTAGAATCATGTTGGCCCTTTTAGAAACATGTTGGACTTGTCTAGAAACATGTTGGCTTGTCTAGAAACATGTGGCCCTGTCTAGAAACATGTTGGCCTGTCTAGAACATGTTGCCCGTCTAGAAACATGTTGGCCTGTCTAGAAACATGTTGAATCCTGTATAGAAACATGTTGGCCCTGTCTAGAAACATGTTGAACCTGTCAGAAAATGTTGGCCTGTCTAGAAACATGTTGGCCTTTGTCTAGAAAATGTTGGCCTTGTCCTAGAAACATGTTAGCCCGTCTAGAAACATGTTGGCCCTGTCTAGAAACATGTTGGCTGTCTAGAAACATGTTGCCCGTCTAGAAACACTGTTGGCTCTGTCTAGAAACATGTTGGCTCTGTCTAGAAACATGTTGGCCTTGTCTAGAAACATGTTGGCCTTGTCTAGAAACATGTTAGCCCGTTGAAACATGTTGCGCCCTGTCTAGAAACATGTTGGCCTGTCTAGAAACATGTTGGCCCTGTCTAGAAACATGTTGGCCTGTCTAGAAACATGTTTGGCGCCTGTCTAGAAACATGTTGGCCCTGTCTAGAAACATGTTGGCCTGTCTAGAAACATGTTAGCCCGTCTAGAAACAATGTTGGCTTGTCTAGACACATGTTCAGCCCCGTCTAGAACAATGTTGGCCCTGTCTAGAAACATGTGGCCTGTATAAACTGTTGCCGTTCTAAGAACATGTCTGACTGCTGTCGAACATGTTGGCCTGTCTAGGAAACATGTGTGGTCCTTGTCTAGAAACATGTTGGCTGCTTGTCTAGAAACATGTTGCGCCCGCGTCTAGAAACATGTTGGGCGGGCCTGTCTAGAAACATGTTGGCCTTGTCTAGAAAACATGTTTGGCCGAATTGTGTCTAGAAACATGTTGCCGTCTAGAAATCATGTTGGCCCGTGGTTAGAAACATGTTGGCTGTCTAAAACATGTTGGCCCTGTCTAGAAACATGTTGGCGCCTGTCTAGAAAACTATGTTGGCCCTGTCTAGAACGTGTGTGGGCCTGTCTAGAACATGTTAGCCCGTCTAGAAACATGTTGGCCTTGTCTAGAGAAACATGTTAGCCCGTGCTAGAACACATGTTTGGCCCTGTCTAAAACGAATGTGTTGGCCTGTCTACAACCATGTTGGCCCTGTTAGAAACATGTTGCTTGGCCCTCTTGTAGAACATGTTGACTCCTTTTCTAGAAACATGTTGGCCTCTGCAAACATGTTGGCCCTCTTTTAGAAACATGTTGGCTCTGTCTGAACATGTTGGCTCTGTCTAGAAACATGTTGGCCCTGTCTAGAAAGATATTGGCCTGTCTAAGAAACATGCTTGGCCCTGTTTAGAACATGTTGGCCCTGTCTAATGGTGCATGTTGGCTTTGTCTAGAAACATGTTGGCCCTGTCTAGAAACATGTTGGCCTTGTCTAGAATCATGTTGGCCTGTTAGAAACATGTTGGCTCTGTCTAGAAACATGTTGGCTCTGTCTAGAAACATGTTGGCCCTGTCTAGAAAGATATTGGCCTGTCTAGAAACATGTTGGCCTGTTTAGAAACATGTTGGCCCTGTTAGAATCATGTTGGCTCTGTCTAGAAACATGTTGGCCCTGTCTAGAACATGTTGGCCTTGTCTAGAATCATGTTGGCCCTGTCTAGAAACATGTTGGCTCTGTCTAGAAACATGTTGGCCCTGTCTAGAAACATGTTGGCCTGTCTAGAATCATGTTGGCCCTGTCTAGAATCATGTTGGCTCTGTCTAGAACATGTTGGCTCTGTCTAGAAAAATGTTGGCCCTGTCTAGAATCATGTTGGCTCTGTCTAGAATCATGTTGTCTGGTCTAGAAACATGTTGGCTCTGTCTAGAAACATGTTGGCCTGTCTTGAAACTGTTTGGCCTTGTCTAGAATCATGTTGGCCCTTGTCTAGAAATCATGTTGGCCCTGTCTAAGAATCATGTTGGCCCTGTCTAGAAACATGTTGGCTCTGTCTAGAATCATGTTGGCCCTGTCTAGAATCATGTATGGTCTGTCTAGAAACATGTTTGGCATCTGTCTAGAATCATGTTGGCTCTGTCTAGAAACAGGTTGGCTCTGTCTAGAAACATGTTGGCCTTGTCTAGATCATGTTGGCCCTGTCTAGAATCATGTTGGCCCTGTCTAGAATCATGTTGGCCTGTCTAGAAACATGTTGCCTTGTCTAGAATCATGTTGGCCCTGTCTAGAATCATGTTGGCTGTCTAGAATCATGTGTCCTGTCTAGAAACATGTTGGCCTTGTCTAGAAACATGTTTGGTGTCTAGAAACATGTTGGCCTTGTCTAGAATCATGTTGGCCTTGTCTAGAATCATGTTGGCCTTGTCTAGAAACATGTTGGCCTTGTCTAGAAACATGTTGGCCTTGTCTAGAATCATGTTGGCCCTGTTAAGAAACAACATCTAGCCTCTACCCACTTGTTTAGCTCTGATTTATTGGACAAGTGTAAGCAATATGACAAAATTTCACTAGCATATCTGAGGGCAAGCTGGAGCTACTACCATAGGCCCTAGTTTTTATACCCATGTGTTTCACATCTACATGAAGTTCCTAGGGTAAGTTCCTACAGCGAAGCATTAGTTCCTAGGGTTAGTTCCTACAGCAAAGGGTTAGTTCCTAGGGTTAGTTCCTACAGCGAAGGGTTAGTTCCAAGGGTTAGTTCCTACAGCGAAGGGTAAGTTCCTACAGCGAAGGGTTCGTTCCTACAGCGAAGGGTTCGTTCCTACAGCGAAGGGTTAGTTCCTACAGCGAAGCGTTAGTTCCTACAGCGAAGGGTTAGTTCAGAGGGTTAGTTCCTACAGCGAAGGGTTAGTTCAGAGGGTTAGTTCCTACAGCGAAGGGTTAGTTCCTACAGCGAAGGGTTAGTTTCCAGGGTTAGTTCCTACAGCAAAGGGTTAGTTCAGAGGGTTAGTTCCTACAGCGAAGCATTAGTTCCTACAGCGAAGGGTTAGTTCAGAGGGTTAGTTCCTACAGCGAAGGGTTCGTTTCTACAGCGAAGGGTACGTTCCTAGGGTTAGTTCCTACAGCAAAGGGTTAGTTCCTAGGGTTAGTTCCTACAGCGAAGGGTTAGTTCCTACAGCGAAGGGTTAGTTCCTAGGGTTAGTTTGTACAGCGAAGGGTTAGTTCCTAGGATTAATTCCTACAGCGAAGGGTTAGTTCCTAGGGTTAATTCCTAGGGCCATTTAGGGTTAGTTCTCCTGTTACTATATATATTTATTTTTTATTTTTTAACTAGGCAAGTCAGTTAAGAACAAATTCTTATTTACAATGATGGCCTAGGAACAGTGGGTTAACTGCTTTGTACCTCAGCTCAGGGATTCAATCTAGCAACCTTCCGGTTACTATTCCAACGCTCTAACCACTAGGCTACCTGCCACCCCATATCTGTCACTGTCTTCTTTCCAGGTGTCTCTATTATGGTGCTCTAACCAGAGGGACATGAAGTGAATGGCCCTGATAAAGCCCCTCAGTGAGAGATGGCTCTAACCAGAGGGACATGAAGTGAATGGCCCTGATAAAGTCCCTCAGTGAGAGATGGCTCTAACCAGAGGGACATGAAGTGAATGGCCCTGATAAAACCCCTCAGTGAGAGATGGCTCTAACCAGAGGGATGTCCCTCTGGTAGAGCCATCTCACTGAGGGGTTTTATCAGGGCCATTCACTTCATGTCCCTCTGGTTAGAGCCATCTCACTGAGGTTTTATCAGGGCCATTCACTTCATGTCCCTCTGGTTAGAGCCATCTCTCACTGAGGGGTTTTATCAGGCCATTCACTTCATGTCCCTCTGGTTAGAGCCATCTCTCACTGAGGGTTTATCAGGGCCATTCACTTCATGTCCCTCTGGTTAGAGCCATCTTCACTGAGGGGTTTTATCAGGGCCATTCACTTCATGTCCCTCTGGTAGAGCCATCTCTCACTGAGGGGTTTTATCAGGGCCATTCACTTCATGTCCCTCTGGTTAGAGCCATCTCTCACTTGAGGGTTTTATCAGGGCCATTCACTTCATGTCCCTCTGGTTAGAGCCATCTCTCACTGAGGGGTTTTATCAGGGCCATTCACTTCATGTCCCTCTGGTTAGAGCCATCTCTCACTGAGGGGTTTTATCAGGGCCATTCACTTCATGTCCCTCGGTTAGAGCCATCTCTCACTGAGGTTTTATCAGGGCCATTCACTTCATGTCCCTCTGGTTAGAGCCATCTCTCACTGAGGGGTTTTATCAGGGCCATTCACTTCATGTCCCTCTGGTTAGAGCCATCTCTCACTGAGGGGTTTTATCAGGGCCATTCACGTTCAGCCCTCGC
>NW_019944269.1:137812-149324 GCF_002910315.2 Salvelinus sp. IW2-2015 | reverse complement strand
TTATCATGGGCCATTCACTTCATGTCCCTCTGGTTAGAGCCATCTCTCACTGAGGGGTTTTATCAGGGCCATTCACTTCATGTCCCTCTGGTTAGAGCCATCTCTCACTGAGGGGTTTATCAGGGCCATTCACTTCATGTCCCTCTGGTTAGAGCATCTCTCACTGAGGGGTTTTATCAGGGCCATTCACTTCATGTCCCTCTGGTTAGAGCCATCTCTCACTGAGGGCGTTTTATCAGGGCCATTCACTTCATGTCCTCTGGTTAGAGCCATCTCTCACTGAGGGTTTTATCAGGGCCATTCACTTCATGTCCTCTGGTTAGAGCCATCTCTCACTGAGGGGTTTTATCAGGGCCATTCACTTCATGTCCCTCTGGTTAGAGCCATCTCTCACTGAGGGGTTTTATCAGGGCCATTCACTTCATGTCCCTCTGGTTAGAGCCATCTCTCACTGAGGGACTTTTATCAGGGCCATTCACTTCATGTCCCTCTGGTTAGAGCCATCTCTCACTGAGGGGTTTTATCAGGGCCATTCACTTCATGTCCCTCTGGTTAGAGCCATCTCTCACTGAGGGGTTTTATCAGGGCATTCACTTCATGTCCCTCTGGTTAGAGCCATCTCTCACTGAGGGGTTTTATCAGGGCCATTCACTTCATGTCCCTCTGGTTAGACCATCTCTCACTGAGGCTTTTATCAGGGCCATTCACTTCATGTCCCTCTGGTTAGCCATCTCTCACTGAGGGGTTTTATCAGGGCCATTCACTTCATGTCCCTCTGGTTAGAGCCATCTCTCACTGAGGCTTTTATCAGGGCCATTCACTTCATGTCCTCTGGTTAGAGCCATCTCTCACTGAGGGTTTTATCAGGGCCATTCACTTCATGTCCCTCTGGTTAGAGCCATCTCTCACTGAGGGGTTTTATCAGGGCCATTCACTTCATGTCCCTCTGGTTAGAGCCATCTCTCACTGAGGGTTTTATCAGGGCCATTCACTTCATGTCCCTCTGGTTAGAGCCATCTCTCACTGAGGGGTTTTATCAGGGCCATTCACTTCATGTCCCTCTGGTTAGAGCCATCTCTCACTGAGGGGTTTTATCAGGGCCATTCACTTCATGTCCCTCTGGTTAGAGCCATCTCTCACTGAGGGACTTTTATCAGGGCCATTCACTTCATGTCCCTCTGGTTAGAGCCATCTCTCACTGAGGGGTTTTATCAGGGCCATTCACTTCATGTCCCTCTGGTTAGAGCCATCTCTCACTGAGGGACTTTTATCAGGGCCATTCACTTCATGTCCCTCTGGTTAGAGCCATCTCTCACTGAGGGGTTTATCAGGGCCATTCACTTCATGTCCCTCTGGTTAGAGCCATCTCTCACTGAGGACTTTTATCAGGGCCATTCACTTCATGTCCCTCTGGTTAGAGCCATCTCTCACTGAGGGTTATCAGGCGCATTCACTTCATGTCCCTCTGGTTAGAGCCATCTCTCACTGAGGGTTTTATCAGGGCCATTCACTTCATGTCCCTCTGGTTAGAGCCATCTCTCACTGAGGGACTTTTATCAGGGCCATTCACTTCATGTCCCTCTGGTTAGAGCCATCTCTCACTGAGGTTTTATCAGGGCCATTCACTTCATGTCCCTCTGGTTAGAGCCATCTCTCACTGAGGGGTTTTATCAGGGCCATTCACTTCATGTCCCTCTGGTTAGAGCCATCTCTCACTGAGGACTTTTATCAGGGCCATTCACTTCATGTCCCTCTGGTTAGAGCCATCTCTCACTGAGGGGTTTTATCAGGGCCATTCACTTCATGTCCCTCTGGTTAGAGCCATCTTTCACTGAGGGGTTTTATCAGGGCCATTCACTTCATGTCCCTCTGGTTAGAGCCATCTCTCACTGAGGGGTTTTATCAGGGCCATTCACTTCATGTCCCTCTGGTTAGAGCCATCTCTCACTGAGGGGTTTTATCAGGGCCATTCACTTCATGTCCCTCTGGTTAGAGCCATCTCTCACTGAGGGGTTTTATCAGGGCCATTCACTTCATGTCCCTCTGGTTAGAGCCATCTCTCACTGAGGGGTTTTATCAGGGCCATTCACTTCATGTCCCTCTGGTTAGAGCCATCTCTCACTGAGGGACTTTATCAGGGCCATTCACTTCATGTCCCTCTGGTTAGAGCCATCTCTCACTGAGGGGCTTTATCAGGGCCATTCACTTCATGTCCCTCTGGTTAGAGCACCATAATAGAGACACCTGGAAAGAAGACAGTGACAGATATGGGGTGGCAGGTAGCCTAGTGGTTAGAGCGTTGAATAGTAACCGGAAGGTTGCTAGATTGAATCCCTGAGCTGAGGTACAAAGCAGTTAACCCACTGTTCCTAGGCCATCATTGTAAATAAGAATTTGTTCTTAACTGACTTGCCTAGTTAAAAAATAAAAAATAAATATATATAGTAACAGGAGAACTAACCCTAAATGGCCCTAGGAATTAACCCTAGGAACTAACCCTTCGCTTGTAGGAATGATAAAACCCCTCAGTGAGAGATGGCTCTAACCAGAGGGACATGAAGTGAATGGCCCTGATAAAGTCCCTCAGTGAGAGATGGCTCTAACCAGAGGGACATGAAGTGAATGGCCCTGATAAAGTCCCTCAGTGAGAGAGTAGATGTCTCATTTTCTAAACCAGCGCTGTAAGAGACACTAAATAACACTGGAATGGTCCTGTGTGTTTTCAGTGACTGGACAGTGGGACAGAGAGCAGAGCTGCATGATTCATGTGGGCTGAGCAGGGACTTCCTGTGTGTGTGTCTGTGTGTGTGCGTGTTCGTGCGTATTTGTGTATTATTGTCTGTGCACTTGCGCTTGTGTGCGTGTGTCTGCCCGTATATGTGTGTGTGTGTTTCAACATAATTATCTTCTCTGTGTATAAATGATGCAACGCTAAACTCCCACACCAGGGATGGTAGATAGAGGGAGTCGGCATGCACTACTGCACCATATTCCACAGGGGCCTAGCTCTATGTAACGTCACTCTCCAATCCATATCAATACTGCCAGATGTGCTGTCACCTCTTTTGGCCTTAAGAAAAATAACTCCTCCTCTAAACTCTAAGTCAGTGTTTCCCAACCCTGGTCCTCCAGTACTCCCAACAGTACACCAACCCTGGTCCTCCAGTACCCCAACCCTGGTCCTCCAGTACCCCAACCCTGGTCCTCCAGTACCCCAACAGTACACCAACCCTGGTCCTCCAGTACCCCCAACAGTACACCAACCCTGGTCCTCCAGTACCTCTTCCAGTTCGTCCCAGGGTCTTACAGGGGAACAAAGTAAAATCTATGGAATAAATAACTTACTTAAGGCTATTGAGTTTGAACATCATTAGAGCAACATCATCATCTGATTATGAAATGCATCCACGGGGGCTATTGATTTGCAGTCTACTGTACCAAACCTGCTCATTGGATCATTTCCAGCATTGGAGATCATTACCATTTCGGGCCAGATCGATTATGGGTAAAGTTCTGAAATKAGATATTATAGCTTCTGGCTATGTCATAATGGAAGCTACCAAACGTTGCAGTCATTCTAAGCTTTGTACCTATATTTTTTTCCAGTTCGATTGTGATAGTTCATATCAGCTCCTCTTGAGATTAAAAAACGTTATCAACATACTGATATTGTTCCACTTTTTACCTATATGATTACGGCAACTGATTCCTCTCAAAAGATCACCGTGTATAGTTTTGGCAGTCGATAAGTACTGGCTTGAAATGGACGACTAACTTGTGTTGTGGTCCAATTCTCTAACTTGGCCTCATCTCCTTTTACCTCGTCCTGTATCCCCATACCCACTGATAGAKGAGATGAATGGATGGGTCTCTACTGTATTACTTCAACATATTTATCTACTGCAGATGAGTGGGAATAGATGAACAAGTGATGAGGAAAGGAAGCCGTTGAAGAGAATTGGGCCTCAGCTCCCAGTGTCACTCTGGCCATCTGTCTCTTTCCCACTGATGCCATGTAGTGTGGAATCCAGACGGCTTTGTTGATTGGATACTTGGCACGGCTCTGGCTCCTCCCATGAGGATTCTGGGAGTCGGAGTTTGGGGGAAGTTTTCTAGCATAATAAATATGTCTGCCATTGTGTGCCATTGGGGAAATCTGATAGCCGTCTAAGGCTGAAACGGTTCTGTCTGCCGGGTTCTAAACCAGTCTCTCTTGACGCTAACAAACGATGTTGTTGTTATAGTGTAGCTCTCAGACCAAGACATTCTTACTGTTCTCACAGATTATKTTTGTTTTTGGCTAGTTATTATGTTATTGCCCTCAAAGCTTGTCAGTCCAAATTTAATGGATATTGAGTAGACACTGCAACTAAACTGAAAGTGTATCGTTTTTTTGTTGATTTTTTTACTCCAAAACATTTATTTTTTTACTCCATTTTTTTACTCCAGTCCCAGTCCTCCAAATAAGCAATAAGCCTCGAGGGGGTGTGGTATATGGCTAATATACCACAGCTAAGGGCTGTTAGCCGTCGTWTWTTGGCCATATATCACAAACCCCGAAGGTGCCTTATTGCTGTTATAAACTGGTTACCAACAATTAGAGCAGTAAAAATAAATGTTTTGTCATACCTGTGGTATACAGTCTGATTTACCACAGCTTTCAGCCAATCAGCATTCAAGGATGGAACCACCCAGTTTATAATATGTGTTTATTGGGTAGGATAGATAGAGGGGGAAAAAAGTAGAGTTGCTAAAATAGCAGTGGGCAGGATGAATGTGTTCCGGAGGCAGCGGCTAAGACCACGCTGATGTATCGTTTAATGTGTCTTGTCTACTACAGACGCTCCAGCCTCCAACCAATCCTTCTACCATAACAATTGACTGGATAATTCTGATGCAATTGCCCACACAGTTAAGGAAACGATCGGGCTATGAGGCTGAGGGTGTCCTAAAATAGCCAGCAGCCAACCACCTTGCATCCCACTGCTGGCTTGCCTCTGAAGCTGTGTTGGGTTGGGTTGGTCTTGGTCRGTCCCTGAATGGGAGACYAGATGCTGCTGGAATGTGTGTTGGAGGGCCAGTAGGGAGCACTCTTCTCTCTGGTCTTAGGAGATCTCAATGCCCCAGGGCAGGGAAAGGGATATTGCCCTTTGTAGGGTGCCGTCTTTCGGATGGAATGTGAAAACAGGTGTCCTTACTCACTGAGATCATAAAGATCCCATGGCACTTATTCTAATAGTAGTTGTGTTAACCTGGTGTCCTGGCTAAATTCCCAATCTGGCCCTTAAACCATCATGGCCACCATCATCCCCAGCTTCATCTCCAGCTTCCAATTGGCTCATTAATCTTCTCTCTTCCCCCCTTTACTCTTCCCCGGGTAGTTGCTGTAAAAAAACTTCTCAGTCCTCTTACCTGGTAAAATAAGGGTAAATATATCAAATGGGCAATGTAGGCCAGATGGTCTACAAAAGGTCTCCAGTTAGATGTTATTGACAAATACAACGTGCTAACTGGAGACCTTTCCTATCACGTCTTACTAGTTAGGTGTTATTGACAAATACAACGTGCTAACTGGAACCTTTCCTATCACGTCTTACTAGTTAGGTGTTATTGACAAATACAACATGCTAACTGGAGACCTTTCCTATCACGTCTTACTAGTTAGATGTTATTGACAAATACAACGTGCTAACTGGAGACCTTTCCTATCACGTCTTACTAGTTAGATGTTATTGACAAATACAACGTCTAACTGGAGACCTTTCCTATCACGTCTTACTAGTTAGGTGTTATTGACAAATACAACATGCTAACTGGAGACCTTTCCTATCACGTTTTACTAGTTAGCACGTTGTATTGTCAATAACACCTAACTAGTAAGACGTGATAGGAAAGGTCTCCAGTTAGCACGTTGTATTTGTCAATAACATCTAACTAGTAAGACGTGATAGGAAAGGTCTCCAGTTAGCACGTTGTATTTGTCAATAACACCTAACTAGTAAGACGTGATATGATAGGAAATTAACAAGGATAAGAGTCAAGTATGTAATAGTGATCCAAGTAAGGAAAATGGCGCCGACAGATAGGGCAGCCGTGCTTCTAGCTCCTGAGCAACTTTGCAGTATTTTGTTTTTTTATGTGTTATTTTCTAACATTATTAGCCCAGAATTAGTTTTGTGTATTGTGTGCAATGTTGGAAATTGTTAGATATTACTGCACTGTTGGAGCTAGAAACACAAGCATTTCGCTACACCCGCAATAACATCAGCTGAACCGTGTATGTGACCAATAAAATGTATTTAAGTCCTGTATTTTCTTTAATGCTTTTGAGCTCTTTAGAGTACATACTGTACTGTACTGTATGCAGGCACAAACTGAACTCTTTAGAGTACATACATACTGTACGCTGCAAGACTGAGCTCTTTAGAGTACATACTGTACTGTACGCTGCAAGACTGAGCTCTTTAGAATACATACTGTACTGTACGCTGCAAGACTGAGCTCTTTAGAGTACATACTGTACTGTACGCTGCAAGACTGAGCTCTTGAGTACATACTGTACTGTACGCTGCAAATTGTATACCTCATGCATTTCTGAACACCTACTTCACATACTTTCCCCAATGTAGGTCCTCCATCACTAAAACATCTCCCATGGTCTAAGAGTTGGCGTATTGTTTATTAGTCCTCCCTCACTGTGTGTGTGTGACGCTAGCCACAGCATTACCTTACAGCCAAAGACCAGAGACTGTGACACCGTGCCTAGGGTACACACAAGATACCACAGGATACGTTTCTGGATGCAACGGCGTCAACCATAGCCACAGTCAACTATAGCCACAGTCAACTATAGCCACAGTCAACTATAGCCACCAGTAGTCATAGCCACAGTCAACTATAGCCACAGTCAACTATAGCCACAGTCAACTATAGCCACCAGTAGTCATAGCCACAGTCAACACTATGGGTGACTGTGCTATGGCTACGTGCTGTGGCTATGACTACTGGTGGCTATGGGTTGACTGTGGGCTATGGCTACTCGGTGGCTATGGGTGACTGTGGCCTATGACTACTGTGGCTGATGGGTGGACGTGACTACTGGTGGCGTATTGGGTGAGCTGCTATGCTACCGTGGACTGGCTATGACTATGGTGACTGTGACTATGGCTACCAGTGGACTGTGGCTATGGCTACTGTGACTGTGACTATGCTACTGGTGCTATGGGTGACTGTGGCTATGACTACTGGGTGGCTATGGGGTGACTGTGGCTATGTACTGTGCTGTGTCTATGACTACTGGTGGTTATGGGTGACTGTGACTATGGCACGGTGCGATGGGTGACTGTGGCTATGGCTACTGGTGACTGTGGCTATGACTCACTGGTGGCTATGGTGACTGTGCTATGACTACTTGTTGGCTATGGGTGACTGTGGCTATGACTACTGGTGGCTGATGTTGACTGTGGGCTATGACTACTGGTGGCTATGGGTGACTGTGACTATGGCTACCGCTGTGGCTATGGGTGACTGTGGCTATCTGGCTACTGGTCTGTAGCTATGACTACTGGTGGCTATGGGTGACTGTGGCTGTGACTGGTTGGCTATGACTACTGGTGGCTTATGGGTGACTGTGGCTATGACTACTGGTGGCTATAGTTGACTGTGGCTATGACTACTGTGTGCTATGGTGACTGTGGCTATGACTACTGGTGGCTATTAGTTGACTGTGGCTATGACTACTGGTGGGCTATGGGGGCACTGCTGGCTATGACTACTGGTGGCTATAGTTGGACTTTGGGCTATGACTACTGGTGGCTATACTTGACTGTGGCTATGACTACTGGGTGCGCTATAGTTGACTGTGGCTATGACTACTGGTGGCTATAGTTGGACTGTGGCTATGACTACTGTGGCTTATGGTTGACTGTGGCTATGACTACTGGTGGCTATAGTGACTGTGGCTGATGACTACGGTGGCTATAGTTGACTGTGGCTATGACTACTGGTGGCTATAGTTGACTGTGGCTATGACTACTGTGGCTATAGTTGACTTGTGGTATGACACTGGTGGCTATAGTTGACTGTGGGCTATGACTACTGTGGCTATAGTTGACTGTGCTATGACTACTGGTGCTATAGTTGACTGTGGCATGACTACTGGTGGCTATGTTGACTGTGGCTATACTACTAGGCTATAGTGACTGTGGCCTATGACTACTGGTGGCTATAGTTGACTGTGGCTATGACTACTGGTGGCTATAGTGTGACTGTGGCTATGACTACTGGTGGCTATAGTTGACTGTGGCTATGACTACTGGTGGCTATAGTTGACTGTGGCTATGACTACTGGTGGCTATAGTTGACTGTGGCTATGACTACCGTGGCTATAGTTGACTGTGGCTATGACTACGGTGGCTATAGTGTTGACTGTGGCTATGACTACCGGTGCTATAGTTGACTGTGCCTATGACTACTGGTGGCTATAGTTGACTGTGGCTATAGTTGACTGTGGCTATAGTTGACGTGGCTATGACTACTGGTGGCTATAGTTGACTGTGGCTATGCTAACTGGTGGCTATAGTTGACTGTGGCTATTAGTTGACTGTGGCTATAGTTGACTGTGGCTATGACTACTGGTGGCTATAGTTGACTGTGGCTATAGTTGACTGTGGCTATGACTACTGGTGGCTATATTTGACTGTGGCTATGACTACTGGTGGCTATAGTTGACTGTGGCTATAGTTGACTGTGGCTATGACTACTGTGCTATAGTTGAACTGTGGCTATAGTTGACTGTGCCTATAGTTGACTGTGGCTATGGTTGACTGTGGCTATGGACTACTGGTGGGCTATAGTTGACTGTGGCTTAAGTTGACTGTGGCTATAGTTGACTGTGGCTATGACTACTGGTGGCTATAGTTGACTGTGGCTATAGTTGACTGTGCTATAGTTGACTGTGGCTATGGTTGACGCCGTTGCATCCAGAACGTATCCTGTGGTATCTTGTGTGTACCCTAGGCACGGTTCACAGGTCTCTGTCTTTGGCTGTAAGGTAAATGCTGTGGCTAGCGTCACACACACACAGTGAGGGGGACTAAATAAACAATACGCCAACTCTTAGACCATGGGAGATGTTGTAGTGATGGAGGACCTACATTGGGGAAAGTATGTGAAGTAGTGTCAGAAATGCATGAGGTATACAATTTGCAGCCGTACAGGTACAAGTATTACTCCAAGAAGCTCAGTCTTGCAGCGACAGTTACAGTATGTACTCTTAAAGAGCTCAGTCTTGCAGCGTTACAGTACGTATGTATTCTAAGAGCTCAGTTCTGTGCCAGCGTACAGACAGTTCTATCTAAGGGTCAGTCTTGGCAGCGTCAGTATGTTACTTCTAAAAGAGCTAGCTTTGCAGCGTACAGTATGGTAGTAGTATGTAGTAGTAGCTAGTAAGACGTGATAGAAGGTCTCCATTTAGGCATGCTTGTATTTGTCAAATACACCTAACTGGAGACCTTTTGTAGACCATCTGGCCTACATTGCCCATTTGATATATTTACCCTTATTTTACCAGGTAGAGGACTGAGAAGTTTTTAAGATCATCTGACGAAGTAATGCTCTAGTCGTCTTCAGCGTACAGAGTTGTACTCTAAAGAGCTCAGTCATTGCACGTACAGTACAGTATGTACTCTAAAGAAGCCTCAGTCTTGCAGAGTCGCTCAGTATGTCTAAGACCGTCTTCAATACAGTAGTACATCAGTCTTGCAGCGTTACAGAGTATGTATGTACTCTAAAGAGCCTCAGTTTTGCTGCCATACAGATAACAGTATACTCTAAGAGGCTCAAAAGCATTAAAGAAAATACAGGGATTCTTCAAATACATTTATTGGTCACATACACGTAGTTCAGCTGAGTGTTATTGGTACGGGTGTTAGCGAAATGCTTGTGTCTTCTAGCTCCAACAGGATCATATATCTAACAATTTCCACAACATTGCACACAATACACAAAACTAATTTGGGTCTAATAATGTTAGAAATAACACATTAAAAAACAAAATACTGCCAAAGTATGCTCAGGAGCTAGAAGGCACGGGCCTGCCCTATCTGGCGGGCCTATTTTCGTCTACTTGGCCGTCACTATTACATACTTGACCTCTTATTCCTTGTTCATTTCTCCTATTCTATCACGTCTACTATTAGGTGTTATTGACAATACAACGGGTGCTAACTGGAGACTTTCCTTATCACGTCTTACTAGTAGCACGTCTGTATTTGTCAATAACCACCTACGAGTAAGGACGTGATAGGAAAAGGTGCTCCACGGCAGCATGTTGTATTTGTCTATAACACCTTAACTAGTAGACGTGATAGCGAAAGGTTCTCCAGTTAGCTGTTGTATTTGTCAATAACACCTAATAGTAAGACGTGATGGAAAGGTCTCCAGTTAAGCATGTTGTTTGTCAATAACACCTAACTGGAGACCCTTTTGTAGACCATCTGGCCTACATTTGCCCATTTATATATTTACCCTTTATTTTACCAGGTAAGAGGACTGAGTAGAAGTTTTTTTTACAGCAACTATCCGGGGAAGAGTTAAAGGGGAAGAGAGGGGATTAATGACCAATTGGAAGCTGGAATGAAGTGGGGATGATGGTGGCCATGATGGTTAAGGGCCAGATGGGAATTTAGCCAGGACACCAGGGTTAACACAACTACTATTAGAATTAAGTGCCATGGATCTTTAGTGAATCTCAGAGAGTAAGGACACCTGTTTCACATTCCATTTTCCGAAAGACGGCACCCTACAAAGGCAATATAACCTTTCCCTGCCCTGGGGGCATTGAGATCTCCTAAGACCATAGAGAAGGGAAGTGCTCCCTACTGGCCCTCCAACACACATTCCAGCAGCATTCTGGTCCCCATTCAGGGACTGACCAAGACCAACCCAACCCAACACAGCTTCAGGAGGGCAAGCCACAGTGGGATGCAAGGTGGTTGGCTGGCTGGCTATTTAGGACACCCTCAGCCTCATAGCCCGATCGTTTCCTTAACTGTGTGGGCAATTGCCATCAGGAATTATCCAGTCAATTGTGTTATGGTAGAAGATTGGTTGGAGGCGGAGCGTCTGTAGTAGACAAGACACATTAAACGATACATCAGCGTGGGTCCTTAGCCGCTGCCTCCGAACACATTCATCCTGCCCACTGCTATTTTAGCAACTCTACTTTTCCCCTCCTATCTATCCTTACCCAATAAACACATATTATAAAACTGGGTGGTTCCATCCTGATGCTGATTGGCTGAAAGCTGTGGTAAATCAGACTGATATACCACAGGTATGGACAAACATTTTATTTTTACTGCTCTAATTGTTGGTATACAGTTTATAACAGCAATAAGGCACCTTCGGGGTTTGTTGATATATGGCCAAAAAACGACGGCTAACAGCCTTAGCTGTGATATTAGCCATATACCACACCCCTCGGAGGCTTATTGCTTATTATCTCTCTCCC
>NW_019944269.1:123105-137787 GCF_002910315.2 Salvelinus sp. IW2-2015 | reverse complement strand
CACCAGTAGTCATAGCCACAGTCACCGGTAGCCATAGTCACAGTCACCCATAGCCACCAGTAGTCATAGCCACAATCACCCATAGCCATCAGTAGTCATAGCCACAGTCACCGGTAGCCATAGCCAGTCACCCATAGCCATCAGTAGTCATAGCCACAATCACCCATAGCCACCAGTAGTCATAGCCACAGTCACCGGTAGTCATAGCCACAGTCACCCATAGCCACCAGTAGTCACAGCCACAGGTAGCCATAGCCACAGTCACCCATAGTCACCAGTAGTCATAGCCACAGTCACCGGTAGCCATAGTCACCCATAGTCACCGGTAGCCATAACCACAGTCACCCATAGTCACCAGTAGGCATAGCCACAGTCACCGGTAGCCATAGCCACCCATAGTCACCAGTAGTCATAGCCAGAGTCACCCATAGTCACCGTAGCCATAGTCACCCATAACCACCAGTAGTCATAGCCACAGTCACCCATAGCCACCGGTAGTCATAGCCAGTCACCGATAGCCACAGTCACCAGTAGTCATAGCCACCGGTAGCCATAGTCACAGTCACCCATAGCCACCAGTAGTCATAGCCACAATCACCCACAGCCACCAGTAGTCATAGCCACAATCACCCACAGCCACCGGTAGTCATAGCCACAGTCACCCATAGCCACCAGTAGTTATAGCCACAGCCACCGGTAGCCATAGCCACTGTCACCCATAGCCACAGGGGCAAGTCAAATGTCACTAGGGTCTGGACCTTGTCTTCGCCCATTCATAATGCATGCAGTGTGGGTCGCTTGCAAGTCACTACTTCTCCTTAGCGTTAACTATTGATTAAGGGCCTGTGTCCCGGGCCCTCAGATGGATTGATGTGGCGCTGCTAATGTGTGGTAGCCAACTCCATTATTCATGACTCCACTGGCCATTTGAGCATGTGGTGAAGCACTGTATGCACAGCTTTTACATGTACCTACATTTTGGATGAATGTCAGTGGTGCGCAGTGGTAGAACTCCAGACGACTGTCAAGTAACACCTTACCGCGACTGTATGTTTGGCCAATGGTGGCCCTCAAGTTGATATGAAGACATGTGCCAGGTTATTGGGCATATAACCGTTTATCAGTTTATTCAGGACCATGCAACATTACCCAACATTCAGATATAAATTTGTAAGTCGCTCTGGATAAGAGCGTCTGCTAAATGACTTAAATGTAAATGTAAATGTAAATGTATACTGTTTCTAGAACAGCTGTTAATATGTCATGCAGAGTGTTTAAAGTTATCTACAGTGCCTTCGGAAAGTATTCAGACCCCTTAACTTTTTCCATAAGTTACAGCCTTATTCTAAAATAGATTAAATAAAAACAATCCTCAGCAATCTGCACACAATACCAGATAATGAAAACGCAAAAATAGGTTTAGAAACTTTTGCAAATGTATTAAAAATGAAAATATGTAATATCAGTATTCAGACCCTTTGCTATGAGACTCGAAATTGAGTTTAGGTGCATCTTGTTTCCATTGATCATCCTTGAAATGTTTCTACAACTTGATTGGAGTCCACCTGTGGTAGATTCAATTGATGGGGCATGATTTGGAAARRCACACACCTGTCTGTATAATGTTCCACAGTTGACAATGCAAGTCAGAGCAAAAACCAAGTCATGAGGTCRAAGGAACTGTCCGTAGAGCTCCRAGACAGGATTGTGTTGAGGCACAGATCTGGGGAAGGGTACCAAAATATTTCTGCAGCATTGAAGGCCCCCTAAAACAAAGTGGCCTCGATTATTCTTAAATGGAAGAAGTTTGACAGAAGCCAGACAGAAGCCACTCCTCAGTTAAAAGCACATGTCAGCCCGCTTGGAGTTTGCCAAAAGGCACCTAAAGACTCTCAGACCATGAGAAACGAGATAATTTGGTCTGATGAAACCAAGACTGAACTACAGTGAAGCATGGTGGTGGCAGCATCATGCTGTGGGGGTGTTTTTCAGCGGCAGAGACTGGGAGACTAGTCAGGATCGAGGCAAAGAGGCACGTAGCAAAGTACAGAGAGATCCTTGATGAAAACCTGCTCCAGAGCGCTCAGGACCTCCCGACTGGGGCAAAGGTTCCCCTTCCAACAGGAAAACGACCCACAGCCAATGCAACGCAGGAGTGGCTTTGGGACAAGTCTCTGAATGTCCTTGAGTGGCCCAGCCAGAGCCTGAACTTGAACCTGATCAAAAATCTCTGGAGAGACCTGAAAATAKCTGTGCAGCAATGCTCCCCATCCAACCTGACTGAGCTTGAGGATATCAAATTTTATTGGTCACATGTTTAGCAGATGTTAATGCTAGTGTAGCGAAATACTTGYGCTTCTAGTTCCTGCAGTGCAGTAATATCTAACAATTCCCCAACAACTACCTAATACACACAAATCTAAAGGGATGATTGAGAATATGTACATATAAGTATATGGATGAGCAGCATAGGCAAGGTGCAATAGATGGTATGAAGTACAGTACGTACCCTTCCTGACTAGCACCAAAAGCTCAGCCTTTAGGGCTTTCTCAGGGACGAAGAGTCCATAATGKTCTGCTATAGCGCAAAGCTCTACTTTACGCAAAACCACCAACCGATCAACAGATGGCGCTTCAAWAAACTGGGAGACTGCTGAGGCAGCCATTTTGTACACAGCAGCCTACTTAACACACACAAACTAAACCAGTCATCCAAACTCACAACCTACCACCACACCTCAATCACCAATCACAGAGAGCTCAGAGCAGAGGGGTCCGGTGGGTTTAATGGATCCCGGATGAGTCCCCATTATGTTACGCACGCCTCTTGGAGGGAACGCAACACCCTGCTACACTCAACTCCCCGTGGAGTGAAAGAGGTATGTGACTGTAGGTGCGGGTATTGATGACAGACAGAATTTAACATTAACAGGGAATTTATTCCTTCGCATGGTAATTTGGGTAAAAGGTGTTGGATGGAACCAAAGCAAAGAAAGTGAAGTTAAAGAACCCCCTCTCCTACCCACTACTTATCTATTCTTAACACTTGGCGAGCTTACCAAAACACAGGGGGGGGGGGGGGTCCGCCCAGGTCTTACCTAGTCTGCATAGGCAGAGTACATACTACGGGTTATGTATGCCCACAGGCCTCTTGCCTAAGCACTCCCAAGGTGCCTCACCCTTCCCCCCAGGAACAAAAACGGAATAATTACTAACGTAAGTAATCAATATAAATAATCAAAAACCGTCCTTGTGACAAAAACATACCTCAGCAGGACCAGTTACAAAATACTTTATAAAAACCTGCCTGAGCAACAACCAACACAGGACATAACCATCAGCTCTCTTTCTGAGCAAAGGAACACTGGCTTTTATACAGCTGGAGAAGGAGTCTGTAATTGCAGACAGCTGTATCCCCTGACGAGAGGGCGGGGTCAGCTCCAATCTGCAATGGGGCCGACCAATCAGCTGCATGGGGGAATCCAGGAAGCCATTTCCTGAAATACACACAAACACATACAAACCCACAACACAGAAACTGGGGAACGTAACAATGTGATATGAGTAATGTAAGATATATACAGTAAACATTATCAAAGTTGCAATATTTAAAGTGGCAWTGTTTAAAGTGACTAGTGATCCATTTATTAAAAAGTGGCAAGTGTTTGGGTCTCAATGTAGGCAGTGTTCTCTCTGAGTTAGTGTTTGCTGTTYAGCTCTCTGATGGCCTTGAGATAGAAGCTGTTTTTCAGTCTCTCGGTCCCAGCTTTGATGTACCTGTACTGACCTCGCCTTCTGGATTGTAGCGGTGTGAACAGGCTCAGTTGGTTGTTGCCCTTGATTATCTTGTTGGCCTTTTGTGACATCGGGTGCTGTAGGTGTCATGGAGGGCAGGTAGTTTGCCCCCWGTGATGYGTTGTGCAGACCGCATCGCCCTCTGGAGAGCCTTGAGGTTGATTGTGGTGCAGATGCCCYACCAGGCTGTGATACAGCCCGACAGGATGCTCTCGATTGTGCATCTAGAAAGGTTTAGGGTTTTGGTGCAAGCCCAATTTTCTTCAGCCTACCTGAGTTGAAAGAAGGCAACAAGGCTGTATCAACAACTGGCCTCTGAAATTGGGAGTCCCAGGGCGGCACACAATTGTCCCAGCGTCGTCTGTTTTTGGCCGGTGTAGGCTGTCATTGTAAATAAGAATTTGTTCTTAACTGACTTGCCTAGTTAAATAAAGGTTAAATAAATAAAAAAACAAGAAGACTAGAGGCTGTAATTGCTGCTAAGGGTGCTTCAACAAAGTACTGAGTAAAAGGTCTGAATACTTACGTAAATGTGATATTTCATTATAATAATAATAATAAAAAACAGTTTTTGCTTTGTCATTAGGGGGTATTGTGTGTAGATTGATGAGGGGGAAAAAAACAATATAATACATTTTAGAATAAGGCTGTAACCAAACAAAATGTGGAAAAAGTCAAGGGGTCTGAATACTTTCCAAAGGCACTGTAGATAAAAACTTAAACCAGAGCTGACTATTACATATTCTGCATGAATATGACCACATTATAAAGCATCCTGATACAGTCATATCATTATTTGCATTGTGTGTACTGCGGTCCCTTATGCCAAAGTCAGCCTCACGTGACATTTACTCTTCCCATTTCACCCTGCAGTCCCCGAAGTGTATCTGACAAGCTCCCTCTGCAGACACCCTTGGCCTTTCCACAGGACCCAGGAACCATTACATAAGCACAGAGCAGGGCTATTTATACACACAACCATGTCTGGGAGACCTTAGAGCAGGGGAAGATAGATGGAAGATGAGGGAGTGAAGTGGAGACTGAAGGGGGAATTGGGATAAACCATGGTCCACTGCATCTAAGGGGGAAAGGGAAAAGGGGGATACCTCGTCAGTTGTCCAACTGAATGAATTCAACTGAAATGTGTCTTCCACATTTAACCCAACCTGAATCAGAGAGGTGGGGGGGGCTGCCTTAATCGTCATCCACGTCTTCGACGCCCGGGGACAGTGGGTGGTTAACTGCCTTGCTCAGGGGCAGAATGACAGATGTTTACCTTGTCAGCCCGGGGATTCGATCCAGCAACCTAAGAAGGCTTGTCTATGTTCAGTGTCTTTGACTAGACTGGATGGTACCCCAAATGAGCAATGGCCAAGGAGTCAATTGCCAAGGAGTCAATGGCCAAGGAGCGATGCACGCACAGATGTCTGCATACACTCTTGCGTACATGCACACACACACACACACACACACACACACACACACACACACACACACACACACACACACACACACACACACACACACACACACACACACACACACACACACACACACACACACACACACACACACACACACACACACACACACACACACACTGTGTAACGTGCGTTGAGGAAACACAGAAGTCTCAATGTACATCATGATATAACATGTAATTGCTGAATAAAGTGTAACCATAAGACATTTCACTTTGATAGAGATGATATCAATCAATCACTTTAGCAGAACAAGGAAAAACAATTGCACATTTCAGTAGTTAGACTGTAACTGGACAATTCCTTGTTCTACCTCCCTTTACAGGTTTTTACCTTGTCAGCTTGGGGATTTGATCCAGCAACCTTTCAGTTACTGGCCCAATGCTCTAACCAGTAGGCTGCATGCCGCCCCTTAGCTTAGATTCCTAAAAAACTTGACAGGTTAAAGTATGACCCTGACATATGACGTAACCACAACTACTGTTGCAGTAGAGTAGCGTGTTAAAAAGGCGTTAAGTTGACATTCTTCTCTTCTCAGCAGAACGGTACAAGACTATGTCTTTGTGACGTATCTGTCATATTTCATGGAGGTTTTTGACTTGAGACAGGGTGCTTGTTGGGGGACTTGTCAGAGTGTTAGTCTATGCTATTCATTACGGTAAATAGTTGTAGTCTACACCTAGCAGTGAATCTTCGAGACACCAGCATGTCTGTTTTTGTGTGTGCAAGACCTACTCTGTTACACCAGGTGGGATCTACGCTGTTACATCAGTTGGGATCTACTCTGTTACACAGTGGGACCTACTCTGTTACACCAGGTGAGATCTACTCTGTTACACCAGTGTGATCTACTCTGTTACACCAGGTGGGATCTACTCTGTTAAATCAGTTGGGATCTACTCTGTTACACCAGGCGAGATCTACTCTGTTACATCAGGGACCAACTCTGTTGCACCAGGCGGGACAGGGAAGGGACCTACTCTGTTGCACCAGGCGGGACAGGGAAGGGACCTACTCTGTTACACCAGGCGGGACGAAGGGACCTACTCTGTTAACCAGCGACACGACAGCACCTCTGTTACACAAGGCGGGACAGGGAGGACCTACTCTGTTACACCAAGCGGGACAGGGAAGGGACCTACACTGTTACACCAAGCGGGACAGGGAAGGGATCTACTCTGTTACACCAGACGGGACAGGGACAGACCTACTCTGTAACCAAGCGGGACAGGGAAGGACCTGCTCTGTTACACCAGGCGGGACAGGGACAGAACATACTTTGTTACACCAAGCGGGACAGGGAAGGGACCTACACTGTTACACCAAGTGGGACAGGGAAGGATCTACTCTGTTACACCAAGCAGACACGGACAGGTTCTACTCTGTTACACCAGGCGGAACAGGGACGGGACCTACAGTGTTGCACCAGGTGGGACAGGGACAGGACCTACTCTGTTACACCAAGCGGGACAGGGAAGGGATCTACTCTGTTACACCAAGCAGGACACGGACAGGACCTACTCTGTTACACCAGGCGGAACAGGGACGGACTACAGTGTTGACCAGTGGGACAGGACAGACCTACTCTGTCACACCAAGCGGGACAGGGAAGGGACCTACACGTTACACCAGGCGACAGAGAAGGACCTACTCGTGTTACACCGACGGGACAGGGACAGGACCTACTCCCCTCTTACACCAACGGGACAGGAAGGGACTACTCTGTTACACCAGGCGGATAGGAGGGACCTACTTTGTTACACCAGCGACAGGGACAGGACCTACTCTGTTACACCAGGCGGGACAGGACCTACTTTGTTACACCAGGTGGACAACATACCTACTTTGTTACACCCAGTGACAGGACAGGACTACTCTGTACCTAGGGACAGGACCTACTTTGTACACCATGTGACAGGACAGGACCTACTCTGTTACACCAGCGGGACAGGGACAGACCTTTGTTACACCAGGTGGGACAGGGACAGGGCCTACTATTTACACTAGGCGGGACAGGACAGGACCTACTTTGTTACACCAGGTGGACAGGGACAGGGCCTACATGTTACACTAGGCGGGACAGGACAGAACTACTTTGTTACACAGGCGGACAGGGACAGGACCTACTTTGTTACACCAGGCGTCTATATGCCTCTTTCAGCAAAGCCAACTGCTGCTACTGTTGTGCAAGACCCTCTCCCTGTACTAGCTGCCAGCCTCGTCTCCAGGGACTCTGGTTGCATCCAAAATGGACTGGTCAAAGTAGTGCACTATTAAGGAATAGTGTCATTTGGGATGCTGACTGAGATTCAGGAAGCATTGCAAACATTCTGGAATGAAAAACAATGGAATCATAAAGATTCACACACATCCGAGAGTCGGATGTGTGGGTGTGTATGTTTGGTGTTGCCTGGGGACTGATGGGTAGGTTTGGTTAAAACCGGTTTCTGCTCTGGCTAGGCTACTCAGTGCTCTGTGTTCTTTCCCTTTGTCCAGACAGGAGCTGTTATGTTAGGCATGCAGGCTAATTCACAAAGCACAGGAGGAGACAGAGAATACTCCAGCCCTAGTTCTGATGATTGATGAGTCACAAGCACACACACACCACACACACACACAACACACACCACACACACACACACCACACACACACACACACACACACACACACACACACACACACACACACACACACACACACACAACACACACACACACACACACACCACACATGCCAACACACACACCTGACACATCACTTGCATGCACACTCAAACCGAACACGTACGCACACAGATACACCTATTTAAATGAACACACACACACACACGCACACACACTGAAAGCTGTCCACCCTCATTTTATCATCAGCTTTGACATCCCATTATTAACAAAATAAACCAAGCATTAAGAAGCATTTGCTTACACACAAATCTATAAGTTTATTATCCTAGCCTGTTGAACAGATGGCTAAGGAACCACACCCATTCCGAATGTTATCAGAATATTCCCATGTTTAACAACATGATTACTCTATCGCTGTAAAGACAGTCCACTAACAGACATTGAGCGTTGGTGTTCTAACACAGCTAGGCACACGGTCATCTGAAGTAGCTATGGACGTTAGGTCAGGCTGGAAAAGTGACGTCCCTCCCGATCCGTAGCCCTAAGAGACGGAGGGGGAATTAAACGAGCATGTGACATCACCACATCTCTACAGTCCCGGGGGAAAAAAACAGCATGAGGCGAAACCATCTTGTGTTCCGCTGTGAATATCTGTTCCAGTGAAATGTTAAATGACGCGTAAAATCTTGAAAAGGAGGCGGATTGCCGAGTCTAATCAATGTGTTGAAACCCTATAGCTGCAATCCTCTGAAGACGCCTAAATAATCATGTCTACACTAGGCTGTACTTTTGATGGTCCAGGGTCTGTAGTTAAAAGGTGCTCTGTGGGACATAAAATGAGTCATTCCGTATAAAAAGACCACGTACTTTAGCAATTCAAAAACACACCATAAGACGCAGCTGTTGCTGTGGTTGCAATTTCGATCTCAGTGCTTTGCCCGAYGCAATTCGGGCCTGGGCATACAGTATCTTGTGCCAACGCCAAACTGTCTGCACTCTGTGGCCAAAGGATTTGTGTGTCAGTGCCCCTCTCATATTTTCCCCCATAAACCAAAACTGCCTTTTTTGAAGGTGGGTACCTTTTTATGACCTAGGCTTTTATATCATACGACAATTTATAAATCACACACTGCCACTGATGAAAGTCTGTTGTTGTTCTATGGAAAAAACACACTACTAGATGGTTTAACCCACTCTCACTGACATTATGGATATATGGCCGTGTGTTCTGAAAGAAGTCTTCATAGATCATATTCAGACAGATATTTATCCATCACATTGAGACTGGATGACTATTCATGATACATTTCAGGCTTTACCTTGAAACATGCTCTAACTTGTCTGCGTCATGTCTGCATCATGGGTAATTCCTTAAGACAGGCATCACTGCAAAGTTGCATGTTTACTATTTCCTCCCTGTCCTAAAATGGCATGAACAAAGCATGGTTGGGGCACCACCAGGGTCATCCTGGGGTGTCGCTGCAAAAGGACCACGCGACGTTCAGTTCAGACTATAGTAAATAGAGAGATAGAGAGATATAGCTAGAGGTGCATTCCTGACAGTAAAGGAGATGATGGAGGGAGAGGCAAATGTAATCATGGAAATTCATAATGGATGATAAGAGATTGGAATGTGAAGAGATGTTAACATGATGGAAGAATGCTCATTTGTTTTGGAAGAAGGGCTGGAATTGTAGWGTAGTAATGGACCTCTCTTGAACATTTCAACAGTTTTAAACGGACAGTCTTATATTCCATCGGTTTTATATCAATCATGTCAATTTAAATTCCTCTAGATTTTATGACCTTTGGTTGTTTTAAATAGGTTTAAACATCTCTGTTAATTGTGCTTTATTTATCTGTCCTTAGCTTAGTTGAATATGCACTCTTAGAAAAAAAGGGTTCCAAAAGGGTTCTTTGGCTGTACCTATAGGAGAACCCTTTTTGGTTCCAGGTAGAACCCTTTTTTGTTCCAGGTAGAACCCTTTTGGGTTCCAGGGTTTTACATGGAACCAAAAGGGTTCTACCTGCAACCAAAAATGGTTCTTCAAAGGGTTCTCCTATTGGGACAGCCAAAGAACCCTTTAACGTTCTAGATATAAACTTTTTTTTAAAGAGTGTACCTGTTAGTTAGATTTATACTTAATACCTGGTTGAATACCAGTTAGCTGACAATTTCATCAGATAAGGGATATTCAACCATGTATTATATACAAGACTAACTAACATAGATAGATATTTAAACAGGTAAAACTAGTCAGTTGAAACACACCAACAGCAGCCAGTCTAATCAGCTGTCATTCCAAATAGCCTCTCAGACACCTGAAAAGCTGCCTGTAGGGATCTCCCCTAAAGAGGCCCCCTCTGACTGACGATTCCACCGACATTCAGACACACACTCCCTCAGTCTCACACTCACAGCCACTCTGCTGCAGACGGGAGCCGGCTCTGCAGCGCAGCGAGAGATCGAGAGAGGGAGAGACAGAGAGGGGGATTCTTTGGGCCCAGACAAAGACAGACAGGCATCCTGCTATGGATTAAGAGGACCTGACATACAGCTGGATTGTGGAGTCTTACAGAGAGAGAGAGAGAGAGAGAGAGAGAGAGAGAGAGAAAGAGAGAGAGTTGTTTTGTGCGGGAGAGGCGTGTGTTTTGTGTGGGGTGTTTGAGTGTGTTGTGAGACAGCGTGTGCTGTGTCTGTATATGTGTCTGAGTGTGTCCTGCATCTGTGTGAGAGTCAGTGTGTGCATCAGTCCCTGTGTGTGTGTGTGTTTATCCTGCACATACTACCAGGCATAGAGTGGGTCTCTCTTGCTCGGTGTGCCCCCGCGTGGGCTCTCCTCCTGGGTGTTGCTAGACATACAACTCCCCCGGGCTGGTTCTAGGTCTGGGGGTATGACCAGGGAAGGAAAGCCAGTCCAGAGAACCAACAGGACATCACAGACCAGGCACAGTTTCTTCAGATGACACCTGGCATACCTCTACCACCACCACCATGGAGGTATCTTACCTAGACATTATATACCTCTACCACCATCAGCCAGGCTGCAATACAAAAACGAAGATACTGAAAGTTCACTCCTGATCACTTGCCATTTGCTAGTTTTTTTGTATGTTCATACTGCCTTTGTGGCTTAAACCGGGATTGGGTGTACATTAACTTGCCTGACAACTTTACTATACACATTGAAAATATCCATTGCAGGAAAAATGTGGTTTAGATATTTTTGGAGAGAAGCGCAGCTCTCCCTAGCAACTCTATCCGTCTGAYTGGTCAGGTTTTCCTCTCCACCCGTTCGGTCCACCCATCCATCAGGGAGCGAGAGAACATTAATCAAGCTGTTGACGCTAAGAGGATCAATAACATGAGCGGTTAGCTCTGACCCCTGGCTGAACATGAGCAGTTAGCTACCATCCCTGGGCCTCCACGGATCATTGACATCACAGGAGGTTGTGATCAACCAGGAAGAGAAAAGCTTGACATGGCACCAACGTGGAAAATGACCCATGGATTTAGGGTTAGAGCGGAATCCTCACCTTTCACTTGGAGGAAAAGAAACGTTGTTCCTCCACTCAGATGAAGCATCAAAAAGTGTACATTTCCTTGGGTGAATGAGAGGGATGAAGTGATTGAGGAAGAGATAGCGACAGAGAGGAGAAGTTGAATTCTCTGGGGGAATCCAGCGATGAGACGTTCACGATGAAGACCACGGCAATGTGCCGGAATGAGTTTGATGTCCTAGTTGGAAGTCTTCCCAGGAAAAGGAGGGAGAGACAGATTTTYTCTTTTTGTTGTACTATTGCAGAATATCCTTCTAACAGTAAAAGAGAGAGACAGGGGATTTCCTGACTTGACTGGTTTCTGGTAGACTTTTCTGTGGAGTTTGTTTTTCAGGAGGGTATTGAAAGATCCTTACATGCCTGACTATTGACACATTCGCCTTAACCACTGAATCCTGGACAAATATTTACCATGGTGTTGTCCCACTGAGCACAGACGTCGGTTCAACGTGTAGTTTTTATTTACATTTGGCTGAGTTGTCAATTATTGTAAATTCAACATGAAATCAACAAAAAAATATGACCATGTCAATGGATTAAGGTTAAAAGTTAAGTGAAAAAAATACGAAATGCCCTTACGGTGATGACTTTCTGCAAATCGAATGAGTTTTCCATGTTAATTCAACGTCATCACATAGATTTTTTGGGTTGAAATGATGTGGAAACAACGTTGATTCAGCCAGTTGTTGCCCAGTGGGGTAGTTCTAACCCCCGGCATAAACCAGTTCACCAAATATCATTTGGACAAATGTCACCATCCCCAGCCAAATCGAAACTCTGCTTCACTTTGAGAAGCCATCGAATTTGACTTTCAAAAACATGAAAAAGAGGGGAGAGAACCAAACGGTGAGAGACCATGTTTGTGGGATTCTAGTCTTTTATTTTAACCCGTGAGTGACAATTACTGTATGAAAACGAGCACACACCTTTAGCTTAAATGAAGGCAGGTCGCTCTCAGGCGGGACGGGAGAAGAAAATGATGCACGTGAACAACTTCCCCTTCAGGAGGCATTCCTGGATCTGGTGAGTAGGCCTCAGTTCATGCTGGAACGTCTGTAGGGTATTACGCCATGGAATAACTGGAAAATCCAGAGAGGCTGGCATTTGGTTTAGGTTTGTGTGGTTTGTGTGCGCGTGTGTGTTTGTGTGTCTGACCTATTGAGTAAGCTATTGTGTGTGTGTTTGTGTGTGTCTGCCTRTCTGTGTTTGGCCACTTAATGCCTTGACAAGTGCACTTTGTCTGGGTAAGTCTGTCTGTGGAGGTGTGAATGAGGAGCTTGCAGGTCAGTCTTAGCCAGCCTTAGGAAGTTATATTATTTGTAGTGTAAACATGACTACCTGTGGGCCCACGGCCACACACTGTTACCCGAGGTGTGAGGGAGACTCTGCTGTTGTATTTAATTCAATATCACTTCATTCATCCCTTCTAGGGCAACTAAAAGGGTGTTTTCCGTGCCACAATTGCATATCCTGCACAACACTGGATACAGACATACAGGACTATAAAGGCTACAGGGTATTTATCATGGAAATAACTAGCTATGGAACATGCAGACAACTCAAGACAGTGATGTCATCTAAGGGGACTTAAAGGCCTGTGTATTGAATTTGGGTGGTGTCCTGCTGGACCAATGGGAGCTGCTGGTGGAAGTGTCTCCTATTGGTTATTAGCCAATCACATTATAGCATGACAGCTGCGATTGGCCAAGATGGAGAAGTTACTCTAAGGCTGCGTTCACAGAGGCAATTCTGATATTTTTTCCACTAATTGGTCTTTTGACCAATCACATCAGATCTTTTCACATCAGATCTTTTTCAGAGCTGATGTGATTGGTCAATAATGAAGAAGAAAAAAGATCCGAATTGGGCTGCCTGTTTAAAGGCAGCCTAAGAGTGGCCTTTGGTTTTCACAAGACCACTTAGTCAAATCAAATTTTATTTGTCACATGCGCTGAATACAACAGGTGTAGTTGACCTTACCGTGAAATGCTTACTTACAAGCCCTTAATTAACCAACAATGCAGTTCAAGAAATAGAGTTAAGAACATATTTAGGTAGGGGTACATTTAAATAAATATGTAAATAGTCCAGGTGGCCATTTGAGTAATTGTTCATCAGTCTTATGGCTTGGGGGTAGAAGCTGTTAAGGAGTCTTTTGGACCKAGACTGGGCTCTCCAGTACCCCTTGCCGTGTGGTATCAGAGAGAACAGTCTATGACTTGGGTGACTGGAGTTATTGAAAAAAAGAATTGGACCTTCCTCTGACACCGCCTGGTATAGAGGTCCTGGATGGCAGGAAGCTTGGCCCCGGTGATGTACTGTAGTGTCATCATGAACACAAAACACATCTATCAGTGCACACACAAAGATACTGTACCTGTCCAAACACACACACACAGAGAGATACTGTACCTGTCCAAACACACACACGTCCGTGTGTGTAGTGTGTGTGTTGGCCAGGTACAGTATCTCTGTGTGTGTGTGTGTGTGGTCCGTGTGTGTGTGTGTGTGTGTGTTTGGTAGGTACAGTATCTCTGTGTGTGTGTGTTGTGTGTGTGTGTGTGTGTGTGTGTGTGTGTGTGTGTGTGGTGTGTGTGTGTGTGTTGTTGTGTGTGTGTGTGTGTGTGTGTGTGTGTGTGTGTGTGTGTGTGTGTGTGTGTGTCCGTGTGTGTGTGGTGTGTGTGTTTGGACGGTACAGTATCTCTGTGTGGTGTGTGTCCGTGTGTGGTGTGTGTTTGGACAGGTACAGTATCTTTGTGTGTGTGTGTTCCGTGTGTCCGTGTGTGTGTCCGTGTGTGTGTCCGTGTGTCCGTGTGTGTGTGTGTGTCCGTGTGTGTGTGTGTGTGTGTGTTGTGTGTGTGTGTGTGTGTGTGTGTGTGTGTTGTGTGTGTGGTGTGCGTGTGTGTGCGTTGTGTGTGTGTGTGTGTGTGTGTGTGTGTTGTGTGTGTGTGTGTGTGTGTGTGTGTGTGTGTGTGGGTGTGTGTTGTGTGGTTTGTGTGTGGTTGTGTGTGTGTCTGTGTGTGTCTGTGTTTGGACAGGTACAGTATCTCTGTGTGGTGTGTGTGTGTGTGTGTTTGGACAGGTACAGTATCTGTGTGTGTGTGTGTGTGTGTGTAGTATGTGTGTGTTTGGTGAGGTACAGTATCTCTGTGTGTGTGTGTCCGGTTGTAGTGTGGTTGCAGTAGTGTGTGTGTCTGGCTGTGTCAGTGTGTTGTGTTTG
>NW_019944269.1:106660-123080 GCF_002910315.2 Salvelinus sp. IW2-2015 | reverse complement strand
AGGATGAGGAAAGCTAAAAACACTCTAAGAACCATGCTTGGGACAAGAGAGTGGTGGGAGAGGTGGAGAGACGGCGAGAGGAGAAGTTAAGAGTGAGGAGGAGTCAGGAAGAGCTGTTATTCTAGCAAGTGAATTGTCTCTGGTACAAAGAACCAAAACCAAACACATAAAATTGAAACTATTCTTTTGGGAAAAAAAAGACAGCAAGATACTTACTTAAGAATGCTTTTCATACAGTGGCCAATGTCCAAATACCATATATAGTAGTACTACATACTTAACTGCATACTCAACTTTGGTGTTTTGGTCTAGTAGAATTCTCACTTTGTCTTTTAGCTGAATAATCGTAGATAAATTGACCCGCTGTACCAAATTGAAACGAATGGCGTGAAGTCAACGCAATCGCGCATTAGATGAATGCATTCAGAAGTACAATAATTTTTTGGTCACACAACTAAAAAACATTTTTGGGAATACATTTAGTACACTATTAGTGGACACTCGTCAGTGACTGTTTTGTATGCTGGCATCTCTGGGCACTAAAATTATAAGACAATTTGAGCCTAATGTGTTAGACTGAAATTGGTTAAAGTCCAATGCGCTGTTTTTTTAATCTCAAATGAAATAATTTCTGGGTACAATTAACTGTGATTGTTTAATTAGATAATTATAAATAAACACATTCTCAACAGTTTATATCAAATAAAGTTCATAACAAATGAAAATTAGTCTCAAGCAATTCTTGGCTAGACTGTCTGGGACTGGTCTGAGTGGAGGAGGGGAAAACCTGTGAGTCTACTGAACTAATTCAATTGGGTGATGGTCACCAAGGCAGCCGCAAAATCCACCCACCAAACACGATGACATTTCTTTCAAAAATTCTTACCACTAAAACCAGCATTATATAATTTTCACAATATTATACCACCTGCATATTGTGGATCAATAAATATAAAACACAGGGAAAATATAATAATATAGCAGGCCACATAATTAATCTCTGCCCACTGAACAATAGCCCGTACTGGCTTCCAAACTGCTGCTTTCACACGACCGCCCTCCCACAAACTAAACTCCTACACCTCTCTCCCCTCTGTCGAGAACCCAACTCACTCTTCCACCGCTTCAAGCTTCCAACCACCAACACTGACAAAGACAACACACTGCCTGCTCCTCAGAAAACCAGTCCACACGAGCACATCGCTTGCACCTTCACCTGACAGTCGCCCTCACCTTACCCCCCTCCAAGGACCACAGACTAAGCCGCGAAGCCGACCTATGTCTCCGTCACCCCTCGCACTGACACCTCCGGCGGCACACCCACTCAACCATCCTTAACTCCCTCACACTCCACCTATCTCACCCTCCACGCACCCGCCGCCAACACACACAACACGCTCACCACACCCACGCCCTCACACCACACACGCAGCAGCGCAGCCGCTCGCCGGCCCCCCCCGCCCCCCCCCGCGCCCCCCCCCGCCCCCCCCCACCCACGCCCGGCCCGCCCGGCGGAGCCAGAAAAAAGAAAATGCTACCGCTTTTCTCCTCTTAGTCCACACTTATATCAGCCTGCCTTGCTCACACTGCTTCAGCCAGAACACACGATCGCATAGCAAGCACACCACTCATTCGATCTAGAGCGGTCACTGCATCACCATCGCTGACTGAGGCGCTCGCCGACCGAAGGGCCGTCTTCAATTTCAGGATGTCACGTTCGTTCACTTCTCATGGCGCAATGCCAAGTAGGTATGCGAAACTCTCACCCAGCTCATCCTGGATAGGTCAAGATATCTTTTCTGGGTCTTTCTGCTTCTCTATATACACAGCGCTCCTACTCTTCAACAGTCCCTCCAATCTCTTAGGCTCTCGGCTTCGTGGTTAAACAGTGTTCAGTGTTTCACCATTGCTAGTGAAAAAAGATCATCATTTTGACACCGACCAAATTGTGAATGTCTAGATATAAGATTTATAAATTAGGACACAAACTCCAGTATCCTCCACTATGCTTCAGAAACACAAAGAGTCACCGGTCTATGAGGGTTTTCCATATCTATCACAAATTTCGCACACTCGAAGAACACCCTGTCGCATCTCATGTTTTGGTGAAATCTCTTTTTCTTTGTTTGTCTATTTGATACGTAACAAACAATCTGATCGAAAAACGCTCTCTCAGGAGAACAACACAATTATTCCTGACAGATGAAAAAATATACAGCGGCTCACGTGCAAACTATTGTATTTTTGAGCGGGTCCGACGTTAGCTGCTAGAAATGACACGCTGGGTCTCTACGCAGATCTTAAATTTAGATTGACTCAGTGAGTGTATGAAAAATAACAACAAGCTCTCACAAGTCTCACTGCAGAATGAACGTTCATCCAACATTCTTCCAAACGTCAGATTTTTAAGTTACGTTCAGTTTAGTCACTCATTCTGAATGGTTAAGGTAAAGGGTAAAGGTTGGAATCTAGGGTTAAAACATGACGTTTAGTCACTCTTCTGATGGTTAAGGTAAGGGTTAAAGGTGGAATAGGGTTAAAACATGACAGTTTAGACACTCATTCTGAGATGTTTAAGGTAAGGTTAAGGTTTGGATACGGGTTAAACATGAAGTTTAGACACTCATTCTGAGTGGTTAAGGTAAGGGTTAAAGGTTAAAGGTTGGAATAGGGTTAAAACATGAAGTTTAGTCACTCATTCTAGGGGGTTAAGGTAAGGGTTAAGCTTGGGATAGGTTAAACCTGAAGTTTAGACACTCATTCCTGAGTGGTTAAGGTAAGGGTTAAGGCGTTAAAGGTTGGAATAGTGGTAAAACATGCAAGTTAGTCACTCATTCTGAGTGGTTAAGGAAGGGTTAAGCCGCTCGTTGCGATAGGGTTAAAACCCCACGACTGGGATCGAACACGCAACCTTCTGATCCAGAATCATGTGATTACGCTCATCCACCGCCCATGTCTACAACCAAGCCTACTTGATGGTAATAGCGCTCCACTGTTGCCCCTAGTGACCGGTTTTGAGACCTTTACCGACGTCCTCAGGACATGGCTAGACTTCCATTTTTAGCGTCAATCTGAATGACCTGGCTGGAAAATAAGCAGGGCCAATGCCTAGAGAGGAGAGTGATTATGTCATTGGAGGTGGCAAAAACATTAACTGTCTCTCTCTGTGCCTCTCCTCTCGATGACATGTCTATTTGCTTAGCTGCTTAGGAGATTAGTTACATTCTTTCTTTTACTTTAAAGTGGTTACAACACTATGTGTTTGTGACGTTGCTGTCATATGATAATTGCGGGGTGCTTGTGGGAGAGTTCATGTGTCGGTCTATTCATTTACATTTAGTAATTTTGTATTCTATCCAGAGCAACTTACAGTATTCATTACTGTAAACTTGAGCTATAGCTATATTGTGTGTGTGTGTGTGTAGTGGTGTGCTGTGTGTGTGTGTTGGCTCTGACGACGTATCGCTGCTGTGCCTGTAGGATGTGTGTCCCGTCCACGACGTGACCCAGGTTGTGGACCAGTACGTACCATTGTTGTGGGTTGGCTTGGCTGTGGGGATGATAGTCGTCGTTGGTGTGGTTGTGTGTGTGTGTGTCCGGTTGTCGCGTGCATATGTGTGTGTGTGTGTCGTCGTGTGACTGTGTGTTGCCGGGGTGCGTGTGTGTGTGGTGTGTAGTTTGGACCAGGGTACCAGTATCTCTGTTCTGTGGTGTGTGTGTTGGGATTGGTCAGCCAGGGTCCAGGATCATTCTCCCTGTAGTCCTAGTATGTGTGTCCCTCACTAAGTAAACTTATCATCCAATTGGCGCCAACTGTACGTAATACGGAACGACTGTGGCTACATTCCATAGCCTCCGTCGCCTAGACGCATGCCTCTCTCGCCGTTGTAGGCTACTGTGTAAGTGCGCTCATACCGCACTGACATACCGGCCATCTCATTCGTGCCGCATCCGACCCCGCTCGGACGCGTTACCTCTGACGACCCTTTTCAGCTGCGGATAGACCTAACCCACTCGCAATCCCCGCCCATCTTGTTGTTTTGACGAACCAACGGTCCCGTCCCCGTACACTCTCGGTAGATACAGAGTGTTCTGTCCTCCATCCACATGAGTCACGGTTCCACTCCACCTCACCTATACACTCCCCCGCAAAGAAAGTATCTCCACTTCGGCTCGCGCTTTTCCTCCGGGGATCATCATGAAGCACTGCTAACACTCATCATACATTCGCTCCTGAACCCCGAATCGACTGCCCCTGACCTGTCCAAGATTCAGTAACTGCCGAGTCCTGTTCCAGCCCAGAAGCTCACCACACCTACACCCGAGCTCTGCCAACATCACCACCAATGACGCTCCGCACATCGTACTAACACTCACCCAACGCCAACTCGCCAACCGTCCGTCTCATCAACGGCTCAGCCATTCAGACACACCACGTCATCTTAACCTCTCCCGTCCCTCTTCCCGCGCGACATCCAAACCTGCGGATCCCGATAGCTAGCCGCTAAGTATGTTATTTATTGGATTATTGACAAGTGCATCCACCTGATTTTCCAATGTCGTGCGCCGACCTTTCGACGCAACTGAGGTTGGAACCACACTATAGCAGCACGTAAACCTGCTCTCAGCCGTCACAGACTCTGATCTCGCCCTGCCGCCTGCAACTCCGACCATAGCTCTCTTCCAGCTGGAGCATAGGGTAACCGATCGCCCCCCCTTGGCCACACGAGCTCTCCGCACCGTTCAGGCTTCCGCGCATCCTCCGTTCGTCAATCCATCTCCTGCTGTCCTACCACCGACCTCATCCAGTCCAGTATGTGAGTTGCAGCCGCCAACTATTCACGAGGAAATAGCCCTCCGTATCTACCCAACTCACATCTTTACCGTACACATCGGGTGCGGGTATTGCACTCGTAAGATCTACTACCGACGCACCCACACGCTGACTGAAAAGGTCCCATTCCTCAGTCGTTCAAGCCGCCAGGACTAACTGCACCACTCGCGCCACAATGCCTAACGTCAGTCCAGCGTGCAGTACCCTTGCCCGCCTCTTAGGTCGTGGTAAGACTATCCTATCTTGCTGGTCAGGCGTCATCAGACTAGTTCATGGTCGATTCCAACACCGGCTCATATTATCTCAGCAGGCCCGACAACAAGTTTCACTGGCCATCCCCCACTGGTATCCAGTTAGAGTATCTCGGTTCGTTGCGCACCAACCGGTGTGCACCCTCTTCTCTCCTCGCCGTGCGCGTGTCACGTAAGCCATGGGAGGACCCGTGGCCCTACAGTGTGTGTCTGTGTGCGGCAATCCTCGTCGGCTTGACAGGCGTATCCCGTATCTCTGTGTGTGGTGTCGCCGATCACTCATGCACGCCTAGTGGCGATCGCCACACAGGCCTAATCCTCTACCGTGCCATCTGACGGATCACCCCCCCACGTCTCTCCCATCATCAGTCTCTGCTGATATACCTACATCTGTATCTGTCTGACAGAGTCTACCCGCTTTCCTACACGTGTTTGGGACAGTCTCTCTGTGATGGTCCTTGTGCCTGTAGTGTCTACTCATATGCTCCTACTCATACTCACGCTCCATGTGTGGCAAGAATAATAATATAAAATATTCGTGTGTGCGTGTGGCACTCGTTCTTCTGTCTCGTGTTATTACGCTGTACTAGTCATTACTTACTCACATACATCACATCTCATCTCTCCTCATGCTACTCCACAAGATCCCTCTCATGAATATATACACTCTGAGTGCTCTCTCTCGATGCCTCGTGTGTGTTGTGTGATCCCTGCGCTGTATGGTGTTCTCGACAGCTACCAGTATCTCTCTGTGTATGTGTGTTGTGTAGTGTGTGGTGTCTGTCCGGATGTGTGTGTGTGTTCTGTGTCTGTCGTGTGCAGTGTGCTGTTGCGTGTGTGTAGTCACGTGGTGTGTGATGTGTGTGTGTGTGTTAGTGTGTGTGTTACAGCTACAGTATCGTGTGTGATGTGTGTGTCGTGTCCCGTGTGTGTGTGTGTGAAGGTGCTGTGTGTCTAGGACAGGTTGTTACAGTATCGTCCTGTGTGGGGTTGAGGTGTGTTTGTGTGTTGTGGGTACACACACACACACAATATAGCTATAGCTCAAGTTTACAGTAATGAATACTGTAAGTTGCTCTGGATAAGAATGTCTGCAAAATTACTAAAATGTAAATGAATAGACCGACACACTGACAACTCTCCCATCAAGCACCCCGCAATTATCATATGACAGCAACGTCACAAACACATAGTGTTGTACCACTTTAAAGTAAAAGAAAGAATGTATAACTAATCTCCTAAAGCAGCTAAGCAAATAGACATGTCATCGAAGGGAGAGGCACAGAGAGAGACAGTTAATGTTTTTGCCAGCTCCAATGACAATAAATACCTCCTCCTTCTAGGCAATTGGCCCTGCTTATTTTCCAGCCAGGTCATTCRAGATTGACGTCAAAAATGGAAGTCTAGCCATGTCCTGAGGACGTCGGTAAAYGGCTTCAAAACCGGTCACTAGGGGCAACAGTGAGCGCTATTACCATCAAGTAGGCTTGGGTTGTAGACATGGGCGGTGGATGAGCGTAATCACATGATTCTGGATCAGAAGGTTGCGTGTTCGATCCCAGTCGTGGGGTTTTAACCCTATCCCAAACCTTAACCCTTACCTTAACCACTCAGAATGAGTGACTAAACTTCACTTGTTTTAACCCTATTCCAAACCTTAACCTATACCTTAACCACTCAGAATGAGTGACTAAACTCATGTTTTTAACCCTATTCCAACCTTTAACCCTTACCTTAAACCAGCAAGGAATGAGTGCTAACATCATGTTTAACCCTATTCAAACGTTAACCCTTACCTTAACCACCCAGAATGAGTGACTAAACTTCATGTTTTAACCCTATTCCAACACCTTTAACCCTTACCTTAACCATCAGAAGAGTGCTAAACTCATGTTTTTAACCCTATCCCAACCTTAACCCTTACCTTAACCATCTCAGAATGAGTGCTAAACTCATGTTTTAACCCCTATTCCAACCTTTAACCCTTACCTTAACCACTCAGAATGAGTGACTAAACTTCATGTTTTAACCCTATTCCAACCCTTAACCCTTACCTTAACCATTCAGAATGAGTGACTAAACGTCATGTTTAACCCATTCCAACCTTACCCTTACCTTAACCATGTCAGAATGAGTGACTAAACGTATGTTTTAACCCTATTCCAACCCTAACCCTTACCTTAACCATTCAGAATGAGTGACTAAACTGAACCCGTAACTTAAAAATCTGACGTTTGGAGAATGTGGATGAACGTCTAATTCTGCAGTGAGACTGTGAGAGCTTGTTGTTATTTTCATACACTCACTGAGTCAATCTTAAATTTAAGATCTGCGTAGAGACCACAGGCGTGTATTTAGCAGCTAACTCGGCCCGCTCAAAAATCATAGGTTTGGTGAGCCTGTCTATTTTTTTTCCATCTGTCAGGAAAATAATTTGCTGTTGTCTCCTGAGAGGAGGCTTTTCACAATTGTTCTGTTACTTCATAGSACAAAAAAAAGAGATTCACCAAAACAGAGATGCACAGGGGTTTCTTTCGAGTGTGAATAGCTTTGTGATAGATATGGAAAACACCTCATAGACGGTGACCTTTGGGTTTCTGAAGCATAGTGGAGGATACTGGAGTTTGGTGCCTAATTTATAATATCTTATATCTAACATTCACAATTTGTCGATCAAAATGATGATTTTTCACAGCATGTGAAAACTGAACCACTGCTTTACCACAGTACCAAGCTCTAAAATGTGGATGACTTTTAAAGTTACTCTTGTATATAAGAAACAGAAAGAACCAAAAAATACTCTTACACTATCCAGAATAGCTGGTGAGATTTCCAAACCTACTTGGCATTGCCCATGAATAACACTTTCACCTTATGTGAACCGCACTTCTCCACCCATCAACATGTTCCAACCCTCCTAATGAATAGTGTTGTCGTTGCTAATCATCTGTGTTCTGGCTGAACACGTGTGAGCAAAGCAGGCTGATATAATGTGCACTAATGAGATAATGAGATTACTGTAGCGTATTGGCACTGTTTTCTCTGCTGTGTTCTAGGCCCTGTGTGTGACTCGTTTTGTTTTTGCCGCGTGGAGAGAAGAGATTAGGATAGTATGTTCCCCCGAGGTGGCCGTCAGACAGACATATCCTGCGCCTTATCGTCTTGAGGGGCTAAGTGAACGACTTCAGGAAGTCAACATGTCTTGGACTGTTCTGAGAGCAGCATGTGTTGTTTTGTCAGTGGTGTGTTTTAACTGAACATTCAGAAATTAGTTTCTCTGGACAGGATTCAGGATAGTCAGAGTTTATTTTGACTGTTGTAAACACATTTGAACCAATACGCTATTTTCAAGTGGTCAAAGATAAAGGCCCAATAATGTGATTTTCCTGTGTTTTATATATATTTCCACACTATGAGGTTGGTATAATATTGTGAAAATTATTATAATGCTGTTTTAGTGTAAGAACTTTTTGAAAAGAAATGTCATCGTGTTTTGGTGGGTGGAGTTTTGGCCTGCCTGGTGACATCACCAATTGAATTAGTCAGTAGACTCACAGGTTTTCCCCTCCCCACTCAGACCAGTCCCAGACAGTCCTAGCAAAATTGCTTGAGAAATTTTATTTGTATAAACTTTATTTGTATAAACTGTGAGAATGTTTATTTGTATAATTTTAATTAAAAACAATCACAGTTAATTGTTACCCAGAAATTATTTCATATTGAGATWWAAAAAAACAGCTGCATTGGACCTTTAACAATTTCAGTCTAACACATTAGGCTAAAGTTTGCCTTATAATTTAGGCCAGCAGAGATGCAGCATACAAAACAGTCTGACAGTGTCCACTACTAGTGTACTAAATAGTATTCCCCAAAAATGTTTTTTAGTTTGTGATCCCAAAAAATGATTGTACTCTGAATGCATCATCTAATGCGCGATTGCGTTGACTCACGCCATTCGTTCATTTTGGTACAGCGGGTCAATTTATCTGATTATCAGCTAAAAAGACAAGTGAATTCTACTAGACCAAACACCAAAATGAGTATGCAGTTTAAGTATGTAGTACACTAGTATGGGTATTTGGACATGGCCACTGTATTGAAAAGCATTCTACAGTAAGTTATTTGCTGTCTTTTTCAAATAATAGTTCAATTATGTGTTGGTTTTGGTTTTTGTACCAGAGACAATTCACTTGCTAGAATACAGCTCTCCTGACTCTCCTCACTCTTACCACTCTCTCCACTCTCTCCACTCTCTCCACTCTCTCCACTCTCCCCACTCTCCTTGTCCCAACATGGTTCTAGAGTGTTTTTAGCTTTCCCATCCTAGTTTATGGACCCCCCACACTACTCTACAACCCCCAGCTCCACCCCACCTCCTAACAAAGAGCAGCGAGAGGAAAGATTTGTCCTTTCTCAGCACCAGGTTCTCCTACCCTCTCTCACCACACTGAAAATATAGCTAACCTTTTCAGAGCGAACACTGGTGACTGTATAAAAGGGATTTGGCAAGTGGAGACACGCTGCACAGCACAACGCCCATCCTCATCTGCCGTAATCACTGAGCTCTTTGACGTCAGTCACATTGTACACACAGACACAAACGTACAMATACTCACGATTATTGAACATATATTATGCACTGTTATTATGCGCTAAATTGGTACACGCAGCCATTGTAGCTGTAGTGACACTGGAGAGGTTTTCAAAGAGTTGATCTATGTGGGTTTCTATTAGTGATGGGGGGAAAACATCAATATAGTTACATATCTTGATATTATTTTGGACGATATATTATCATGTCGTATCGACAATATCGCAATATTATTTATGCGCTAGTTGGCTGTACCTGCACCAAATCTCCAGTATTTTTCCTTAGCTTGTTCTCCATCTTCTTTTTAAATAGTGCGACTGAATAGGGTATTTGTTTTCAACACTTTTATTTCCATGACTGATCAAAACTCGTTTTCTCATGGCTCTCTCTGGTCCCTCTGCAGCAGATATATGGTTGGCAGTATCGATTTGCAAATACATATAGAATCGTGAGAATCACAGTACATATCGTATTGGCACCTAAGTATCGTAATAATATTGTATTGTGAGGTCCCTGGTAATTCCCAGCCCTAGTTTCTATTGTGGCTTGTGACAGACAGACAGACAGACAGACAGACAGACAGACAGACAGACAGACAGACAGACAGACAGACAAACAGACAGACAGACAGACAGACAGACAGACAGACAGACAGACAGACAGACAGACAGACAGACAGACAGACAGACAGACAGACAGACAGACAGAGGCCTCCCATATACCTGTCATGGTAATAGACCTTAGACAATAAGATTAGCACTTCAAAGACTCATGTGTTTATCATGAGACTCCCAAACTTGCCTCTTCGCCTCAGACAACAAGGCCGCTAGCACTCAGCGAATGTAATGACATTTTGAACCAGGCATAATTACATCAGACAGATTAGGCTGGTCGTGGTGTGGTCCTTTGGCTCAAAATCTCTGTTGACGCACCAGAAGGATCATTTTCTGTTATAGCTATTTTCGTAATCTTCTTTCTAGCAAAATTTGCAACGGATAATAATTGAGGGTAAAATCATGAGTTGAAAATGATACGATGGAGGTAAAGCTGAATGCCACAGCTTCCCTCAGACAATCGGCCATTGTTTTCATGTTACTTTATAACATTCTTGAAGGTTTACGGTATGCAGTCATCGCTTACCAATCAAATCAGGTCTCAGTCAGGTCTGTCATTATGACGTGGTCTCTTGTCATGTGGTTGGGGACTTATGACCCCATAATGGAGTAAGGCCATCATGTGCTCTTAATGAATGATTCATTGAATGGTAATTACTATGGAGGTAAGGGTTTCAGTGTGAGTATCCTTTACCAGTCACTGATTGAAAGCACATGGCTGATAGTGGTAATGATTAATCTGTGAGAACCCTGTGTAATTTACTTCACAGACACTCTTCATATTTATATTGTCCTTTTGTGGCATACTCAGTAAAGTCTGAGCATTGTAGACAGAAATGTTCTTTACAGTACCAACGTGGGAGAATCATGCGCTTATATTTAGCCACATTTATGTTGGATTAGAGAAATTGCTGGACTTGGTGTTTGATTGTCTCATTGTCCCAATTATATACACTGAGTGTACAAAACGTTATGAACACCTGTTCTTTCCATGACATGGACTGATCAGGTGAATCCAGGTGAAAGACATGATCCCTTATTGATGTCACATGTTAAATCACTTCAATCAGTGTAGATGAAGGGGAGAAGGCAGGTTAAATAAGGATTCTTTAAGCCTTGAGACAATTGAGACATAGATTGTGTATGTGTGCCATTCAGAGGGTGAATGGGCAAGACAAAAGACTGAACAGCCTTTGAACGGGGTATGGTAGTAGGTGCCAGGCGCACCGGTTTGAGTCAAGAACTGCAACACTGCTGGGGTTTTCACGCTCAACAGTTTCCCCTGTGTATCAAGAATGGTCCATCACCCAAAGGACATCCAGCCAACTTGACACAACTGTGGGAAGCATTGGACTCAACATGGGCCAGCATCCCTGTGGAACGCTTTCAACGCCTTGTAGAGTCCATGCCCCGGCGAATTCAGGCTGTTCTGAGGGCGGGGGGGGCACAACTCAATATTAGGAAGGAGTACTTAATGTTTTGTACACTCAGTGTAAATGTTTAGCCTCCCTGGGACCACAGAGGGAAATTATTATTCAGAGATGTAAATGAAAATATGACCAGACAAATGAATAAGCACAGACGACTCAATGACCTCTCCCTTGGCATAGAGTGAGGAGTACATCACCTCTGAAGTAACTACAGCAATCTGCTTGGCTCGGATCCCCTCCGATATCACCGATTCAATGGATGGGAGATTAAAAGCATAAGAAATGGGTCCTGGCTGGCGTTCATCACAAAAGTGATGAAATATGATAATCATTTCATGTCTTCTATTTTTCATGGGAAAGATAGTCGCAGGTGAAATACAGCAACACTTTCAGTCCAAACAGAATAGATACAGCTGCAAAGGAAAGCAATGGAGTCATTACTAACCCTGTTGTCTTCTCCAGTATTGCTTCCGAATGAACCCTGACCTTTTTGTTTTGTAGAGTTTGATCCCTCATCTTGTTCTCTCATGTTGATTATGGCATTTCTTTGAACCTTCATTTTGTTGTGGTCCTCATTTCTTTGAACCTTCATTTTGTTGTGGTCCTCATTTCTTTGAACGTTCATTTTGTTGTGGTCCTCATTTCTTTGAACGTTCATTTTGTTGTGGTCCTCATTTCTTTGAACGTTAATTTTGTTGTGGTCCTAATTTCTTTGAACGTTAATTTTATTGTGGTCCTCATTTCTTTGAACGTTAATTTTGTTGTGGTCCTCATTTCTTTGTTGAGCCTGGAACATTTAAACCCTAGGTTTGTTGTCTTATGCTGAGTTTTGAACTCAAATGACCTTGTTTAGTTTTTTTCTTATTTAACTATGGCACATATTACCTGTTTGACTCTCTACCTTCAAAATGCTATGGCGTAGGTGTTCGTGACAAACGCCAACGAATCCCTGCAACTCTCTGTGTACGCTGGCCCTGGGGCTTTAGGCAACAGGCCATAGTGTGACATGCATCAACCAGCGTTGTGGAAAGGTCCCAAGCGGGGGAAAAAATCCTAATACATCTGTGCCTTTTGCAAAACAACCTCCAGTGCCAGACGATGTAACATTAATTGGTGTTGGTTCCTAACCCAGGGGTATTCAACCGAGGGTCCGCGGCCCCTAGGGGACCCCAGAGGTACTGCAGGGGGGCTGCAAATATATAAAGTATGTTTTTATGAATATTGCTGGAATACAGAATAAACTCATTTTGAATTACATACTTACAGAAGAAAGGAGGAGAATATATTTATTCTAATGATGGCAACATTATTTCTCAACTCCTAACATTGAACCAATAACACTCATTGGAGTATTTTATTTAACCTTTATTTAAGTAACCAAACCCTAACCCAGATGATGCTGGGCCAATTGTGCACTGCCCTATGGAACTCCCAATCACGGCCGGTTTTGATACAGCCTGGAATCGAACCAAGCTCTGTAGTGAGACCTTGAGCACTGAGTTGCAGTGCCTTAGACCGCTGCACCACTCAGGATTATCTGACATAGGTTTTGAAAAATCCCCCCACTAATAGTTGACCAGTGCGGCAAGTGCCTCTGGCTGCTGATCAACTTTCTTGACTTGGACATACACTACCGTTCAAAAGTTTGGGGTCATTTAGACATTTTTGTTTTTGAAAGAAATGCAAGTTTTTTGTACTTTAAAACAACATCAAATTGATCAGAAAAACAGTATAGACATAGTTAATGTTGTAAATGACTATTGTAGCTGGAAACAGTTGATTTTTAATTGAATATCTACATAGGCGTACAGAGGCCCATTATCAGCAACCATCACTCCTGTGTTCCAATGGCACATTGTGTTAGCTAATCCAAGTTTATCATTTTAAAAGGCTAATTGATCATTAGGAAACCCTTTTATAATGATGTTAGCACAGCTGAAAACTGTTGTCCTGATTAAAGAAGCAATACAACTGGCCTTCTTTAGACTAGTTGAGTATCTGGAACATCAGCATTTGTGGGTTCGATTACAAGCTCAAAATGGCTAGATACAAATAACTTTCTTCTGAAACTCGTCAGTCTATTCTTGTTCTGAGAAATGAAGGCAATTCCATGCAAGAAATTTCCATAAAACTGAAGATCTTGTACAACGCTGTGTACTACTCCCTTCACAAAACAGCGCAACCTGGCTCTAACCAGAATAGAAAGAAGAGGGGAGGCCCAGTGTACAACTGAGCAAAAGGACAAGTATATTAGAGTGTCTATTTTGAGAAACAGACGCCTCACAAGTCCTCAACTGGCAGCTTCATTAAATAGTACCCGCAAAACACCAGTCTCAACGTCAACAGTGAAGAGGCGACTCCGGGATACTGGCCTTCTAGGCAGAGTTGCAAAGAAAAAGCCATATCTCAGACTGGCCAATAAAAATAAAAGATTAAGATGGGCAAAAGAACACAGACACTGGACAGAGGAACTCTGCCAAGGCCAGCATCTCGGAGTCGCCTCTTCACTGTTGATGTTGAGACTGGTGTTTTGTGGGTACTATTTAATGAAGCTGCCAGTTGAGGACTTGTGAGGCGTCTGTTTCTCAAAATAGACACTCAAATATACTTGTCCTTTTGCTCAGTTGTGCACTGGGGCCTCCCACTCTTTCTATTCTGGTTAGAGACAGTTTGTGCTGTTCTGTGAAGGGAGTAGAACACAGCATTGTATGAGATCTTCAGTTTCTTGGCAATTTCTTGCATGGAATTGCCTTCATTTCTCAGAACAAGAATAGACTTACGAGTTTCAGAAGAAAGGCCAGTTGTATTGCTTCTTTAATCAGGACAACAGTTTTCAGTAGTGCTAACATCATTGCAAAAGGGTTTTCTAATGACCAATTAGCCTTTTAAAATTATAAACTTGGATTAGCTAACACAGCGTGCCATTGGAACACAGGAGTGATGGTTGCTGATATTGGGCCTCTGTATGCCTATGTAGATATTCCATTAAAAAATCAGCCGTTTCCAGCTACAATAGTCATTTACAACATTAACAATGTCTACACTGCATTTCTGATCAATTTGACGTTATTTTAATGGACAAAAAATGTGCTTTTCTTTCAAAAACAAGAAAATGTCTAAGTGACCCCAAACCTTTGAAAGGTAGTGTACATTTTTGTTTACATACACATACACACAATTATAATGTGGGGAGGTCAAAATAATGAAGAACAATCTTCCAAATATATTCATTTTAAAATGTTGATTACTTCTCTTTGTCATTGTCATTCACCTGATGATAAGACCAGATTTTTTAGCTAACGTATGATAGGGGTCCCTAGTTCGCTGGTTTTCCTGGGATGTGGTCAAAGACAAATATGGCTACCAGTTTTGACTTGATATGGCCGCAGGCATAAGGAAATAGTTGCTCCTGTTCAGTTTGACAGTCAGTGCACACCATAGGTGGGCTGAACACACGGCAGAAATGGTTGTCTTCCAAATAGAAAATGAATGGATTGATAGTTTAACCATTAGGGCATAATAAGGGCACTGAGATGTGTTCTCTAGTATAACCGCAAAGTATATGCGCCACCAGACCCTTTAAATCCTGTCCAGTAGCCATTATTCACCTAACCCTTCTGGTATGGGTTCACAGGCAGCTTTATAGCCATTATTCACCTAACCCTTCTGGTATGGGTTCACAGGCAGCTNCTAACCCTTCTGGTATGGGTTCACAGGCAGCTTTATAGCCATTATTCACCTAACCCTTCTGGTATGGGTTCACAGGCAGCTTTATAGCCATTATTTCATTTCCTTCACAGACATGACAAGATTCAGCAGATGTGAATCTACAGTATATAGGCTCTGGTCATACAGGTTGACTATCACTTGAGGCAGATCTCCAGGAAGATCAACTTACCCCCACTCCAAATCTTACCTAAAATATTCAGAGGATAAAAGTAAAAAAAGGCCATGAATCAGCGCTCTGGGATTTTTTCCAATGACGTACTACAAGCTCAAGGCTTCCCAGTTGTATCATGGTATGTGACAGAGATTGTTTCATTGTGTGAATTTGTCAATGTCACATAAACAAGGGCTCTGTCAAGAGAAACTAGCTTGGCATCCTCTCAACCCGCCCCAGGGGGCTAAGTGGGAAATGAGTAAATGATTTATTGAAAAAGAAATAGAGGTAACTGTAGAAAGGTTTTCATTTGCAATGCCTATGTCAAAAGAAATCCCCTCAATTTCCTCTTAGCTGTACCTTCTTCTAATGTGTGGTCCATTCCATTCTCTCTCTCTCTCTCTCTCTCTCTCTCTCGGAGGCCTAGTGGTCAGCTATACTTGGTTAGGGTCTCTATGTAACGAGGCCTTTACATGAAGGAGGCCTTCATGTGAAGAACACCTTCGTAGTTTCAGAGAATTAAAGGGATACTTCTGGATTTTGGCAATGAGGCCCTTTATTTACTTCCCCAGTGGCAGATGAACTTGTGGATACCATTTGTATGTCTCTGTGTCCAGTATGAAGGAAGTTAGAGCTAGTTTCGCCAGCCAGTGCTAACTAATGTTAGCACAATGACTGGAAGTCTATGGGTATCTGCTAGCATGCAAAAAGATCATGCAAAAAATTCAACAACAAAACATTATGTGTTAGAGAGAGAGAGTGTGTGTGTGTGTGTGTGTGTGTGTGTGTGTGTGTGTGTGTGTGTGTGTGTGTGTGTGTG
>NW_019944269.1:87812-106645 GCF_002910315.2 Salvelinus sp. IW2-2015 | reverse complement strand
TGTGTGTGTGTGTGTGTGTGTGTGTGTGTGTGTGTGTCACTTCACAGTCCCAGCTGTTCCATGAGCTTATGTTTAATAAAAAAAATGTAAGGTAATTTTGCTGTTTGCCTGAGTAATTGGAGATTAATGCGATCATAAAATAATGTGCGTTGCCGGGAATTCGTTTTGGACTTGGGGACTGCGAAGAGACCCCTGGTGGCATGTCTTGTGTGGGGTATGTATGGGTGTCTGAATGTTATTTGATTATGTAGACAATATGGAACTGCCGATAGATGTAGCTGGTAAATGATCTCTGGCTATCTACTCCGATTTCAGAGCACTCTCGTCTGAGTGTGTCAGAGCGAAGAATAACTGACGAATTTAAGAACGCTCAATACCCATTGAATATGGCCGGTGTCAGTAAACGTTGGCAAAAAATAGTAATAAAATTGTTGCCAGCAACACAGTTGCAGTCACCAACGCTCTGGATAACATAAAAACAGCCTAACCAGCTCTGCTAGGGCGAGTAAATGGTCAGAGTGAGCTGTTCTCTCATTTGTGTCTTTAAGTAGCTAGGAAGCTAGCAAACGTTAGACAGTTAGCTTGGGTGCTTGACTGCTGTTGTTAGGCCAGAACGCTGGGATCAACCCTACTCCTCGGCCAGAGTGTCCAGTGTGCGCTCTGAACGCTCTGAGAGCAAAACGCTCTGAATTTATAAACAGACAATCTGACAACACTCTGAGTTTACGAATGCCTAGAGCACCCTCTGACACTCCAGATCAAATTTTCTAACACACCCGTAGTATAAACCAGCCTTTAGTCTTGAAATATTTGGTTGTTTAGTACATGGTCTCACGTTATTCCTTAAAGAGATGGGTGGGGCTAAAGCTTAAGAGGGTGTGAACGATGCTGAATGGGTGTAGACAAAGAAGAGCTCTCCATTAGGTACCAAACTATTCCAGGGCCATTTTCTCAAAAGTGAGGTTACAAGTTTATCAACTTTCAAAGCGGAATGACTTTCCCATTGTTCCTCAACTGTAGTGTATGATATATCATTTTCTAGCTCTGAGTCTCTACTTTTAATGTAAAAAACACTTTTTCAAATTTTGCCACATAATACCAAATCGAGCAGGTCGGTCAAATATTACTGGACAGTAATCAAGTTGGGACAAGACCAGTGCCTGTGCAACTAGTACAGTTGATTTTTGTGTAAAAAAATGCTTCTTTTATAACAGACATACCCCTCCCCATCTTCACAACAACTTGTTAAACCTAGTAGGTTAGCTTCCTCAACTTGCTCAATGGTCACAGTCTTTATTGAGGTTTAGGTCTTAGAGAACGTTTTGAAATAAATACAATGCTTTTAGTTTCAGATGTATTTAAGATCAGTTTATTATGAATCACCCATTCCGATTGGACTGTAACTCCTCATTTGGAACCTCAGTGAGCTCACTGGCTTTGGGTGCTGGCATGTAGAGGAATCATTCGCATACATAGTGTCACGATCGTCTTCTTGACAGAGATTGGACCAAGGCGCAGCGTGTGCAAAATACATCTTCTTTTATTGAGAAGAGAGAGAAAACACAAAACAAACACTATATACAAACTAACAAAACAACCGTGAAGCTAAATAACGTAAGTGCACAGACAAGCAACAAACGTTCAACATAGACAACTACCCACAAAAGCCTACTGCCTATGGCTGCCTTAAATATGGCTCCCAATCAGAGACAATGAATGACAGCTGTCTCTGATTGAGACCCAATCTAGGCAGCCATAGACATAACTAGACAACCTCACTCTTCTCTACCCCATACACATACAACACCCCTAGACTAAACAAAAACACACAAAGACAACCCACCCCAACTCACGCCCTGACCAACTAAATAAATAAAAGAAAAAGGAACAATAGGTCAGGAACGTGACACATAGTCAAGTTTTAATGTCACGTGCACAAGTGCAGTTCTTGCAAGCACTAAACCTACAATCCAGTAATTAATAACAATGTAATACTAAATATAACATCAGGTAGAACATAAAAACAAAAAAATATTAATAAGAAGAACATGACAAAGTAAGTAAGTATACTATATACAGGGTCAGTCAGTTCCAGTACTGTATTAACAATGTGCTGGGATACTGGAGTGATGGAGGTAGATATGTATAGGGGTAAGGTGACTATATACAGGGTCAGTTCAGTACCATATTTACAATGTGCAGGGATACTGGAGTGATAGAGGTAGATATGTATAGGGGTAAGGTGACTATATACAGGGTCAGTTCAGTACCATATTTACAATGTGCAGGGATACTGGAGTGATAGAGGTAGAATATGTATCGGGGTAGGTGACTATATACAGGGTCAGTTCCAGTACCATATTTACAATGTGCAGGGATACTGGAGTGATGGAGGTAGATATGTATAGGGGTGAGGTGACTATATACAGGGTCAGTTCAGTACCATATTACAATGTGCAGGGATCTGGAGTGATGGAGGTAGATATGTATCGGGGTGAGGTGACTATATACAGGGTCAGTTCCAGTACTGTATTAACAATGTGCAGGGATACTGGAGTGATGGAGGTAGATATGTATAGGGGTAATCATACTATATACAGAGTCAGTTCCATACATATACAGAGTCAGTTCATACTAATATACAGAGTCAGTTCCATACTATATACAGAGTCAGTTCTACATATTAACATGTGCAGGGATACTGGAGTGATGGAGTAATATGTATAGGGGTAAGGTGACTATATACAGGGTCAGTTCCAGTACCATATTTACAATGTGCAGGGATACTGGAGTGATGGAGGTAGATATGTATAGGGGTAATCATACTATATACAGGGTCAGTTCCAGTACCATATTTACAATGTACAGGGATACTGGAGTGATAGAGGTAGATATGTATGACCAGGCATCATGATATATGATAAAGAGAGTAACAGCAGCGTATATGATGATTGTATGTGAGTGGGTGTGCATGTGTAGAGTCAGTATAAATATATGTGCATATTATGTGTGTGTGTGTGTGAACAAATTATGTGTGTGTGTTTGTGTAGGGCTCTGTGAGTGTGCATAGAGAAGAGAGCACTAAAATAATATACAAGGGTCAACTCAGATAGTCCGTGTAGCCATTTTGTTAGCTATTTAGTTTGCTTTTTAGGGGTGTTATGGTTTGGGGATAGAAGTTGTTCAATAGCCTGTTAGTGTCAGACTTGATGCACCGGTATCGCTTGCCGTGCGGAAGCAGAGAAAACAGTCTATGGCTTGGGCGGCTTGATTCTTTAATGATTTTCCAGGCCTTCTTTTCACACCACCTGATATAGAGGTCCTGGGTGCAGGGAGCTCGGCCCCAGTGATGTACTGGGCTGTCCGCATCACCCTCTGTAGCGCCATGCTGTCGGTGCTATTGCCATATCAAGCGATGATGCAGCCAGTCAAGATGCTCTCAATGGTACAGCTGTAGAACTTTTTGAGGATTTGAGGACTCATGCCATGCCTTTTCAACCTCCTGAGGTGGAAGAGGTGCTTTCGCGCCTTCTTCACGACTGTGCGTGTGTGTGTTAAGTCCTTAGTGATTTGGACACTACAGCTCCACTGATGTGGATGGAGGCGTGCTCGCCTCCCCGTGTCCTGTAGTCCACGTACAGCTCCTTGGTCTTATTGACATTGAGGGAGAGGTTGTTGTTCCGGCACCACACTGCCAGGTCCCTGACCTCCTCCCTGTAGGCTGTCTCGTCATCGCCGGTGACCAGGCCTACCACCGTCGTGTCTTCAGCAAACTTGATGATGGTGTTGTAGTCGTGCGTGGCCACACAGTCGTGGGTGAACAGGAAGTACAGGGGGGGGGACTAGGCACTCACCCCTGTGGGGTGCTCTTGTTGAGGGTCAGCGTGTCGGAGTGGGATCTTGCCTACCCTCACCAGTCCAGGGTCCAGGTGCAGAGGGAGATGTTCAGTCCCAGGGTCCTAAGCTTGGTGACGAGCTTGAAGGGGACAATGGGGTTGAGCGCTGAGCTGTAGTCAATAAACAGCATTCTTACAGTGTTCCTCTGATCTAGCTGGGTGAGAGCAGTGTGGAGTGCAATTGAGATTGCGTCATGCATGGATCTGTTGGGGCGGTATGCAAATTAGAGTGGGTCTAGGGTGTCTTGGATGATGGAGTTGATGTGTGCCATAACCAGCCTCTCAAGCATTTCAAGATTACAGATGTGAGTGCTACAGGGCGGTAGTCATTGTGGCATGAAGCCTTAGAGTTATTGGGAACAGGAATGATGTTGGTCATCTTAAAACATGTGGGGATTACAGACTGGGACAAGGAGAGGTTGAAAATTACCGTGAATATGCCTGCTAGCTGTTCAGCGCATGCTCTGAGAACTGGCCCTGGAATACTGTCGCCCCCATGCTGACCTGATTATAGACCTCAGGTCGGTCTCGGAGAGCGAGATCACCCAGTCGTCTTAGTTGGTGGTGGCCCTTACGCAAGGCATGATGTTGTTATTTGCAAAGTGTGCATAAAATGATTTGAGTTCGTCTGGTAGTGACACATCGTTGGGCAGATCATAGCTGGGTCTTCCTTTGTAATCCGTAAAGGACTGTAGCCCCTGCCACAAATGGCGGGCGGTGAAGCCTGTGAAAATATGATTACACCTGGGTCCTATATTGTCCTTTTGCTCATTTTAGTTGTCCTTATATTTGTGTAAGACCAGTGGCAAATCATTAAAAATAGAGAAATGGCCCAAGGCAACTGCCCTGATGTGAGAGAAGCTTTCATTGAATAACACTCTCTGAGTTGTATTGCATAAATAACTCTCCAACCATGTGATGGTAGGTGATGTTAAGCCATAGCAAATTAGTTTCTTCAATAACAATTTATGATCAATAATATCAAAGGCTGAACTGAAATCTAATAGAGCTCCAACAACCATCTAGTTATCCATTTATTTTAACCAATCAGCAGTCATCTGAGTGCAGAACAAGTTGAGTGCCCTTCTCTATATGCATGCTGAAATTCTAGAGTTAACTTGCTCTCTGAAAAATAGCATTGTATTTGGTCAATCACAATTATCTTCATCAGTTTACTAAGAACAGGCAGCAAACTGATTGGGTGGCTGTTGGAGCCAGCAAAGAGTGCTTTACTATTTTTAGGCAGTGAAATTACTTTAGCTTCCTTCCATGCCTGTAGACACACACACTTCTTTAGGATTTTATTAAAGATATAGCAAATAAGGGTGGTAATACAGTCTGCTACCATTCTCCATAGTTTCCCATCTAGGTTGTCTATACCTGGTGGCTTATCATTATTGATGGATAGTAATAGTTTTTCCACCTCTCCCACACTAACTTGACCAAATTCTAAACAGCAATCCTTTCTCTTTCATTATTAGATATTTTATGCAAAAAAATATGATGGTTCACTGTTCAATATTGTCATTTCACTTCTGAGTTTTTCCACTTTACTAGTGAAATAGTAATTAAAATGATTGGCAATGTCTAAAGGTTTTGTTATAAATGACCCATAAACGTCAATGAATGAAGGCGGTGAATTGGGTTTTCTGCCCATGTTGTAATTTAAGGTATTTTTTCCATTGTGTTTTATATAATTTATCTTTGTTTGGTAATATAATTTATTCATTTTTGTCTTAAGTTTAGTCACACAATTTCTCAATTTACAGTATGTCAACCATTTACAGTATGTTGACATATCCAAATCCATCAGCGTTAAAATCCCCAATGGGATTTCACATCCAAATCAAGATGGTGTCCTAGGGAATAGTGATGGAGCTCTCCTCCAGTCTTGGGGAGTGACCAACTATGGGAACAGCAGTGGGCATCATGCCAGCAGACCCTCAGGTCCCTCAGCAGGTCACATGAGTAATACAGGCAAGGGCAGGGGTTAACAGCTGCAGAGGGGCTCATTAAAGCCAGAGAGAAATTGTGTGTGTTTGTGTGTCCTTACTCGCATTGGTCTGTGTGTGTGTGTGTGTGTGTGTGTGTGTGTGCATGTTTTTGCATGAGGAACCATGCTCCATAAAGCACACCATTCATGCTTCACAGGCCTCCATGTCATAACAGCACACCAGGGCTTACTAGCATACATTATGTAGGGGATTCACTCACTGCTCTAGAATGTAGGGAAATATAGGTAAATTCAAGAGGGTGCTACTAAATGAATGTCTAAACCTAGTTTTCTTTGCCTTATGCCATTATGAATCACATTCAACTAATCATTAGATTGTTCTCTATATTATTTTAACTTTAATATGCTTGTACTTAACAGTGTTGATTAAATAGGAACGTTAGTTTGTTGTGACCGGGCCAGCTCTTGGTTTTATCTCCTCCATCGGCATTGGGAGGTGGTAAAATTTGGAGGTGTTTCCACGGTTTGCAGCAATCAAAATCAACTTGATACCCTCGTCATTTTCATCACCAGATCCGTGGCTTTCTATTCCTCCAATTCCGGGTCAATCAACTTTGAAAGGGGCCATTTCTATGGTGATTTAAACTGAAATATTCAGAAATACACCTTGAAAACTGGACGAGATTGTCTTTGGGGAGGGTAGATATTCGATTTTCAGTCTGTTGTAAATTAATAAATGTATAGACCCAATTTTGTTTTGTATTCTGCGGATTTCCTAAAAAAAGAAAACATGTTATCACACAGCCACTAGCTACCTTGTCAGTTGACATTGGCGTCGTTCTGCCAGCAGAGCAGTGACAGAGTTCTATTGAGCAGCGAGACCACTTTTTGACCATGGCCATAATGACATTCTATTCACTCTAATCATGCTAAATTAACTTGAGAACCATATAATGGTAGAAACATAGGGCTTGGACTATTGTTTTTTGAACGCAATTCTCTATTGAATAAATATATTTTAAATAAACATTGAATTAAATAATAATTTTATGGGCGAACACCACAATAGTATATGTATTGGTTGAAGCTCAATGTTAAATGTCACTACTTTCATATCTAAGCCAATATGACACCAATGTCGAGGAAAATTTGCAAATCAACTTGAATGGACGTACACAACACAGTCCCCCGCCTCTTGTCATGAGCCGTCCGGCATTTACCCGAGAACCACATATTGGATTTTTAACTGGGTCATTAGCATTAGGAAGAAAAATATATAGTTCTTGCCCCGACCTAGCTCAATATCTAGGTGTTGGACAAGGAGACTACAGCGTCCATAAAGTGACCTTTAGACTTGCCACCTTTTGGACTGAATGCGTTTTGTAGAGGCCACAGTTTTTATGACATGTATAATGTAGCGCTATCACATGATGATTAAGCCACCGATATCATTGCTTGCTTGTGCAACCATTGCACAGTCAAAAGAAAGCACCATGTCAACACATCAACTGATTGAGTTTTTTTTTTACCAAACAAGAGAAATAAACGTTCAATCAGTACTGAGTGAAGGAACAACAACAAAAGCTTCCTGTCATCACCAGACTGTCTATTTAAATAGTGTCCATATCATGCGTTCATGACAGGGTTCGTAGCATAAGCGTTAATGTCACCGCCATGGAATCTGCAGGTCCGGGGTTCGCCTCTTGGAGGAGACATTTTAACCATTCTCTTTCGAGTATGGTTTTGACACCCACCTCACAGTCCCGACACACACACACGGTGTGTGCTTGTTTTCAATTATTAGATGGCTCTTAAAAGAACATTGTTGAGTGGTAATGGACAGAGACTGTGGTGTCTGTACTATTGCGGGCATCTTGCCAATAGTGTGTGGCCCGCAATTCGAGGCGTCCCTGCATCTAGCTAGCTACCTATCCCGCCTGCTGTGAACTGCGGGAGAACAGTGCCCAACAGGCTACCTATTGCACCTGCTGTTTACCGGAGTTCTAGTTAGCTAACTAGCTAGCTAGCACCCAGTGTCTTTCACTAATGCATGCCAAACACCTACCCTCACCGTTGTTAACAGAACTGTGCCAAAACAGTGCCTGACAGGCGGGGGCAAAGGACACTGTCTACCGGTGTCCTAACTATCGTTAGCGAGCTAGCTACCTATCCCGCCTGCTGTGAACTGCGGGAGAACAGTGCCCAACAGGCTACCTATTGCACCTGCTGTTTACCGGAGTTCTAGTTAGCTAACTAGCTAGCTAGCACCCAGTGTCTTTCACTAATGCATGCCAAACACCTACCCTCACCGTTGTTAACAGAACTGTGCCAAAACAGTGCCTGACAGGCGGGGGCAAAGGACACTGTCTACCGGTGTCCTAACTATCGTTAGCGAGCTAGCTACCTATCCCGCCTGCTGTGTACCGGAGTCCTAGTTAACTAGCTAGTTAACACCTAGTGTCCTACATTAACGCCTGCCGAACACCTGCCCTCACCGTCGATAACAGAACTGTGGGAAAACAGTGCCCAACCGGTAGCGGCGAAGGACACTGTCTACCATTGTCCTAGTTAGCTAGCTACCGGCGTTGTCGTCCCCGCCTCTTCTTCTGTGGGGTTTATTGGCAGTGGGCATCTAATGTTATGGTGCATTAATGCCACCTACTGTACTGGAGCACTCCCACCTGTTTACCTTAGGAATGCCTTCGAATTGCAGGCCTCAATTGCACCGTTCTCCGTCTTGCTACTACGGTGGAGGGAACGGTGGAGACTAGTGAAACCAACTCTCAAGGAATACGTCATCGCACACATCCATCTCCACCCCTACGGTACATCCCAGGGGACACACTGCTTAATGGCATATACACTGAGTGTACAAAACCGTAAGAACACCGTCCTAATATTGACTTGCATCTTTATTGCAAAAAGAAATACAAATACACACACAACTTAAAGCTACATATTCATTTGACAGAGGTTATAGACTGTCTATTGATCAGCACAGCAATTGATAAAACAAGACCATGTGTCACGTCCTGACCATAGAGAGCCCTCGGGGTTCTCTATTGTGTTTTAGGCTAGGGCGTGACTAGGGGGGTTTCTAGGTATTATATTTCTATGTTGGTGTGTGTGTATGGTTCCCAATTGGAGGCAGCTGATGATCGTTACCTCTAATTGGGGATCATACTTAGTGTGTCCTTTTTCCCACCTGCGATGTGCGCGACGTATTTCACGATCGTTATGTCTTTGTTGTTTTGGAAGTCTCACTATCATAAAAATGTGGAACTCTACTCACGCTGCGCCTTGGTCCAATTATTCATACGACGGTCGTGACACCATGTTTGCAAAACAAGTGTTTCTGAACTTATGTCAATATTTCACAGGTAAGCTAACGGTTACAGAAATCAGGAATGCTCTATAGCCCTCTATATATCAGGGACTGTGTCCAACACACTACCACCTGGTGTTATATTGAACACCTACTGACAAAAAAATTATTCTCAATTTATTGCTAAATAAAAAGGTTTAATGAAATACAGGCAGGCACATTACTACAAGACAAAACAGCTCAATCAAGCCTGAGGGTCTTGTAAGTATAAAAGCAACACTTGTTTTCATATAATAATAAAACTGGTAGTGGAATGGGATTAGTGTAGTGTGTGAAGATTCTAATACTGCGGTACAAATCACATTATTGTGGGAGCATACTGCGGTACAAATCACATTATTGTGGAAGCATACTGCGGTACAAATCACATTATGTTGGGAGCATACTGCGGTACAAATCACATTATTGTGGGAGCATACTGCGGTACAAATCACATTATTGTGGGAGCATACTGCGGTACAAATACATTATTGTGGGAGCATACTTGCGGTACAAATCACATTATTGTGGGAGCATACTGCGGTACAAATCAACATTATTGTGGGAGCATACTGTGGTACAAATCACATTATTGTGGGAGAATCTGCGGTACAAATCACATTATTGTGGGAGCATACTGGGGTACAAATCACATTATTGTGGGAGCATACTGCGGTACAAATCACATTATTGTGGGAGAATACTGCGGTCAATTCACATTATTGTGGGAGCATACTGCGGTACAAATCACATTATTGTGGGAGCATACTGCGGTACAAATCAATTATTGTGGGAGCATACTGTGGTACAAATCACATTATTGTGGGAGAATCTGCGGTACAAATCACATTATTGTGGGAGCATACTGCGGTACAAATCACATTATTGTGGACATACTGCGTGTACAAATCACATTATTGTGGGAGCATTCTGCGGTACAAATCACATTATTGTGGGAGATATCTGGGTAAAATCACATTATTGTGGGAGATATCTGCGGTAAAAATACATTATTGTGGGAGCATACTGCGGTACAAATCACATTATTGTGGAGCATTCTGCGGTACAAATCACATTATGTGGGAGAATACTGTGGTACAAATCACATTATTGTGGAGCATACTGCGGTACAAATCACATTATTGTGGGAGCATACTGCGGTACAAATCACATTATTGTAGGAGCATTCTGCGGTACAAATCACATTTATTGTGGGAGCATACTGCGGTACAAATCACATTATTGTGGGAGCATTCTGCGGTACAAATCACATTATTGTGGGAGCATTCTGCGGTACAAATCACATTATTGTGGGAGAATACTGTGGTACAAATCACATTATTGTGGGAGAATACTGTGGTACAAATCACATTATTGTGGGAGCATTCTGCGTACAAATCAATTATTGTGGGAGAATTGCGGTACAAATCACATTATTGTGGGAGCATATTGCGGTACAAATCACATTATTATGGGAGCATTCTGGGTACAAATACATTATTGTGGGAGATCTGGTAAAATAATTATTGTGGGACATACTGTGGTCATACAATTATTGTAGGAGCATTCTGCGGTACAAATCACATTATGTGGGGAATACTGTGGTACAAATAACATTATTGTGGGAGCATTCTGCGGGTACAAATCACATTATTGTGGAGCATTCTGCGGTAAATCACATTATTGTGGGAGCATTCTGCGGTAAAATCACATTATTGTGGGAGCATCTCTAAGAGTTTGAATTAGGATGTTTGAGAAGTTTTGAATCCTAAGCAACCTGTATACATATTGTTTGAAGTACAATAGACAAACATAGCTACTGTACTGTAGTAGGTGAGCTGTGTGCTGGAAAATCTTGTTAGAGCATGGGTGGGGTAGGCTTTGTGGTGCTCATGTGAATTTTTTTTTTTTTTGGCTTCAGACCAATGCCTACGTCCCTCTTAAAATGTATTTTTGTTTTGTTTTTAAAGTACAGGGCGTACTAACTAAAGAGTTATAGTACAGGGCTTACTAACATAGTATACGCACAGGGTTTACTAACATACAGTATGTTTAACAGTATGGATAGTACAGGGTTTACTAACATACAGTATGTTTAACAGTATGGTATAGTACAGGGTTTACTAACATACAGTAGGTTTACAGTATGGTATAGTACAGGGTTTATTAATACAGTATGTTTAACAGTATGGTATAGTACAGGGTTTACTAACATACAGTATGTTTAACAGTATGGTATAGTACAGGGTTTACTAACATACAGTAGGTTTAACGTATATGGTATAAGTACAGGGTTTACGAACATACAGTATGTTTAACAGTATGGTATATGTACAGGGTTTACGAACATACGTATGTTTAACAGTATGGTATAAGTCAGGGTTTACTAACATACAGTATGTTTAACAGTATGGTATAGTACAGGGTTTACTAACATACAGTATGTTTAACAGTAGGGTATAGTACAGGGTTTATTAACATATGTTTACTAGATTGTTAGTGGTATATGTTTATAAAACTCTGCAATCATATGTGCGCTACAGAAGCACCGCTAACCAAGCATGTCTCTTGCTTGTGGGCACTTGAATTAAAGGGTATCAACACCCAAACTTAGAACATCACATTTTGTTGTTTTTCTATAAAATAAATATTTTAGTGTGTGAAAACCTGAAACCTGAAAAAACAAAACCTGAAAAAACAGGGAAACATTCTAAACCTGAAAAAACAGGGAAACATTCTAAACCTGAAAAAACAGGGAAACATTCTAAACATGGAAAAACAAAACGGAGAAAAACTAATTTGGGAAAAACTCTACGGAATTAGGCAAAAAAAAAATACAGCAGATTTTCCAGGGCCCTATACATGCATGATTCATCATCACTGGGATGCTGCCCTGTATTTGACCTCCCTAGTTTAAAATGTGCCAGCGGTGTGATACATGGCTGCTGTGCTGTCACCCTGTTCCACAGGCACTCAGTCACCCGGAATAAGGCCGTCGCCGGACCGAGTGGCGGGGGAAAACACCAACGGATGAGGTCCCCCCCCATTCTGTATTAATCTCTCTATTGTGTGATGACAGGAAGTTTCCACAGATCCACAGTCAGGCGGTCTGGGTCAGAGGGCGAATTACATGATCAATTACATCATTACATGGGTATGTTTCAATGGCTCAGTCGGTTGGTTGGAGAGTGCTGTTTGTAACAACGGAAATGTGGGTTTCATTCCTGCATGGGCTACATATACAGTATGGTCCGATTCAAAGTTGACATCAGACTTTTAGGTAAATCATTAATTGATGTCACTGGGAGACTTCGAGTTGAGAGATTTATTTCAGCTTCAGGTATGATCTGACCACATTTGGGTTTGTAGGAAGTGTCAGACAGCCAAATCATCTTGTTGAAACCTGGCTATTAGAGCAGTCTTCATTCAGCAGTCTTCAGTTGTGTGTGTGTGTGTGTGTGTGTGTGTGTGTGTGTGTGTGTGTGTGTGTGTGTACAAGCCATTAAGTGACACTTAGCTGTAGGCTGTGCGAAGCTGGCACTCGTGTGTGCAAGTGCGCTGTGTGATGTGTGTACACTATGTATGTGTATGTTAATCCGAGCAGCGCTGGCACTTTTGTGGCTGTTCACTGGGCTGGGTAGATGAAAGCGCCTTCTCTCTGACTGCTAGGTCTCTGGCACATTATGTAAATGTTACACAATGACTTCTACCTGCCAAACAAGAGGCTCTTATCTGACTTAATGAAACATTAGAATGGCACACAGGCAAAGATCAGTGGCTAGGAAAAGGTTGCCAGGCCCTTGGACAGAGAGTTATTATGCCATGTTCTTTCAGGGAGGTGGTGTTTGAGGTCCTTGATTATGTTGTTTTTCTCACTCTCAAAGGAGCCCACGATCCAGCAACTACCCTTTCACAGAGAGACACAGAAGGGCTTTTCACACTACTGAGCCCAACCGAGCCAAACCAAGCTGTAAATTAACCAGTACGGTTTGGTTCTGGTTGGCACCTTTAGGTTCTTGTCTGCACGGTTTGGTTCTGGTCGGCACGATTTGGCTCAGTACTGTGAAAAGGGTACTAGTGCCCAAGATCCAGCATATGCCCTTTCTTATTGGATGGCCACAGAGAGAGACCAAGAGAGCCAGGCACAGAGAGAGAGCCAGGCACAGAGAGAGAGCCAGGCACAGAGAGCCAGGCACAGAGAGAGACCAAGAGAGCCAGGCACAGAGAGACCAAAAGAGCCAGGCACAGAGAGAGAGCCAGGCACAGAGAGAGAGAGCCAGGCACAGAGAGAGAGAGCCAGGCACAGAGAGAGAGAGCCAGGCACAGAGAGAGAGAGCCAGGCACAGAGAGAGAGAGCCAGGCACAGAGAGAGAGAGCCAGGCACAGAGAGAGAGAGCCAGGCACAGAGAGAGAGAGCCAGGCACAGAGAGAGAGAGCCAGGCACAGAGAGAGAGAGCCAGGCACAGAGAGAGAGAGCCAGGCACAGAGAGAGAGAGCCAGGCACAGAGAGAGAGAGCCAGGCACAGAGAGAGAGAGCCAGGCACAGAGAGAGAGAGCCAGGCACAGAGAGAGAGAGCCAGGCACAGAGAGAGAGAGCCAGGCACAGAGAGAGAGCGCCAGGCACAGAGAGAGCCAGGCACAGAGAAGGGCAGAGATACGGGCAGAGGGACAGAAAGTGCTAGAGAGAGAAGTAGAGACTGACAGTTTAGCAGAAGTTTAGTATGCCAGCTTTGTGATAACTGTAAACTATCTTCTGTATCTACATATCTATAATCTACATATCTATATCTCCATATCATAATCTACATATCCATAATCTACATATCCATAATCTACATATCTATATGTAATTTTTTCTTCATCTGTTCAATGAATTGAATGCCTACATAGTCACAGCATGAGAGTAGTATGTTTTCATTGTTTTCTTACCTTGCACACATCTTGATCCATGTATTGACTGACACACTACACAATATTATACATATTATGACATATTTTTTTCTGAAGTGCAAAGGACCTTGTTATAAAATAGATTGCAGTCTGAGGTCAAATCCATGAACACACAGAGGAATGCCGGCAAGCCCTGGGGAAGCTTCTGGGAATGTTGTTATAAGGGAATCTGTTCCCAGATCCAAAAGAGGCAACAGGAAGTGGAAGTGGCAGCAGGGGTGTTGCCAGGGCTGGACATCATTGGTTGATCCTGGCAGTGACACCGAATGACTCTGGACCCTTTCTCAGCATCTCCCCTCAATTATAAGTCCCACATGGTGTAGTTTCACATGTGATATCCCCAGGGTATAGAAACTAGTAACTTGGATAATTTTGTGACGCCGCTAATGTCAAAAGGTTGTGGGTCATTCTCATCATGTTCTGATGATGTGAGAAGAATGTTGCGGTGTCCACGATCATGTTTCAAACTGATGATCGTGAGTGATGTCAGCAGACGTTCACTATTGAGGAAATCCAGTTTCATATATTCTTTAATTGTCCCCTTCTCTCCCCCTGCCCTCGCACTCTGAAGACATCTCCAAAACACAGCATTACTTAAGTCTGTATATACTGTATTATAGACTTAAGCTCTTACATAATTCACAACCCTGCCATTTTAAAAATGAAAAGTTAGCTGCATTACCTGTCATTTCAAACTCTGGCTTCAGTCTCCAGTTTTACCTGTACTACTGGACATACACAGTACATACGTCTGATCCAGTTCACTCATCATTTCAAGTTTCCACCAGTCATACCTGTCACAGAAGTGTATGTGTGTGTCATTAGCCTGTAACCCAGCCTATGTAACTTCTCATTATGAGATTCCAAGGGTGTGTGCCAAATGGCACCCTATTCACTTTATAGTGCACTGCTATTGAACAGAGCCCTATGGGTCCTGGTCTAAAGTAGTGCACTCTAAAGGGAATAATAGGGTGCCATTTGAGATGCAGGCCAAATCTGTTTAAATGGCTGCCCTGTATCCAACAACTAAACTTCCCTGACACAAAATTACACCAATAGGAAAGGAGCAGAACAAATATGAGGCTTGACTGTTGTAATACTGTAGTCCACCCTCAGTACTGTTGTAATACTGTACTCTACCAGCAGTACTGTTGTAATAGTGTACTCTACCAGCCAGACTGTTGCTACAATCACTGTACTCTACCCAGCAGTACTGTTGTAATACTGTAGTCCACCCTCAGACGCTTAATAGCTACTCTACCAGCAGGGACCTGGTCTGTAAGACTGTACTCCTACCAAGCACAGCTAACTGTTGGTAATACTGTACGTCCACCCTCAGCGCCTGTTGTATACTGTTACTCTACCAGCCAAGCTACTGTTGCTAATACTGTACAGCTACCAGCAAGTACCTGCTATGTCAATACTCGCTAGGTCCACCCTCATGCCTCGTATGTAATACTGTTTACATCTACAGCAAGTACTGTTGTGTAAATACTGTACCTACCAGCAGGCAACTGTATGTCAATACTGTAGTTACTCTTACCAAGCATACTGTTGATACGAATACTGTTAACTCTCTACCAGCCAGGGCCCTGTCTGTACATACTGTTACTCCTACCCAGCCCAGATACTGCCTTGTATACTGCCTACTCCTATACCCTCCAGATACTGTTGCGTAATACTGATTACTCTACCAGCCAAGCGCAACTAGTTGTAAATACTGTACTCTCACCAGCCAGGACTGTCCTGTAATACATCGCTACTCTCAACCCAGCCACGCGGCACTGTCTGCTAATTCACTGTACTCTACCACTCCAGGACTGTTGTAACAATTCTGTACTTCTACCAGCAGGCCTCCGTTGTCACAATACTGTACTCTACACCAGACGCAGCTACTCGTTCATGTACATACCCTGATACTCTAACCTTCCAGTAACCTGTTCGTCAATTACTGTACTACTACCACGCACGCAGACTGTTGTAATACCTGTACATCTCACCAGCCCAGGACTGTCCTGTGAATACATGCATACCTCTACCCAGCCCAGGACTGTCCTGAAATACTCCGTTACTCTCACCAGGCCAGGCCATCGTTGTATACCTGTTTAACACTCTACACCAGCAGGACCTGTTGTAACTACTGCTCAACTCTACCCACAGCAGCTCACATGTCTGTAATCACATTACTTCTCACCAGCCAGTAACTGTCCTGCACTAATTACTGATACATCCTCACCAGCCAGCTACTAAGTCCTGTCACAATACCTGTACTCTACCCTCAGTACTGTTGTAATACTGTACTCTACCCTCAGTACTGTTGTAATACTGTACTCTACCAGCAGGACTGTTGTAATATTGTACTCTACCCTCAGTACTGTTGTAATACTGTACTCTACCAGCAGGACTGTTGTAATATTGTACTCTACCAGCAGGACTGTTTTTTGCTTCAGTCTTTCCCTTCCTTTTTTTCTTTGTATTTTTTTCCCTCTTCACTTAAAATGCATCAGATCCGTGTCATTAACATTTTTTTATGCTGGTGTTATTTCCACCACATCCTGTGGCTTACATTACGTTTTTGTCCGTTAGAGTTGTTGAACCACAATAGTGCACATGTGAACAACAATGATACCACATACTTTCTCTTGCAGTGCAAGAACAATGTTTTTGTGTTTTTCTTTGACCAGAAAGTTTGGGATTGAATAGGGCCCTTACTTGCCAATCTTCCCACCATAGCCTACTACTGTATTTAATCAGAGAAGTTGTATATCTCCTAGATATCAAGGCTTGCATTAGATTATTTTTATAGCCTGAGCAATATCAGAGAGAGATTTTCGGGAAGAGAATAACCAGCTCGGGTTTATTTAGTGATTTGAAATGCCACTCTTTTTGAAGAAAAAAAAGTGTGTAGCAAAGCGAATGGGAGAGTGATTGTGTCTGTTTACACAAAATATGAGCCTGGTGAAACATTCTGCTCGTGTTCCCTGAAGACTTTTTGATAACAGACTCAAGTGCTTTCTCCGTCTGAAGAGGAAAGAGTTGTATGTTTGGAAGTGCTCTGTCTTTCTGAGGGGGAACAGGGGGGTATGTTTGGAAGTGCTCTGTCTTTCTGAGGGGGAACAGGGGGGTATGTTTGGAAGTGCTCTGTCTTTCTGAGGGGGAACAGGGGGGTATTTTTGGAAGTCTAACCACTGAAATATTGCCTTACAGCTTTTATTGACTCTGCTATATTACATGTATCGTGTGCTACCCCGTTTTACCTTGCCAAGAAAGTGACATTTTTATGGCTAATGTTCCACCACAGGATCCAATGATTAGTGTCTTGAGATTGATAAATAGTATAATTTTTTTACCAGTACTACAATGATCTATTTACAGTGTATTGATATTCTGCTGTCCATCTGTCGTCTCATAGGGATATTATTGTGTGTGTTCTCTGATCAACACAGCAGGTATCTCAATGACACCAGTATTTTACTAATACTTGTTTATAGCATCAGAATCCTAGTTGTTGCCATGCAAGTTGGTTGCACTATATATACCAACTGTTTATGGAACAGAGGTGGTTCGGTGAAACCATGCTCTCATGTGACGATGATGCGTGTCTGACACCTGTAAATCTCAGCTCCTAGGCAGGCTAATGCTGTGTTGTGGCGAACAGGATACCGGGATATGAACCAAGGTATTTGCACCTGTGCAAAGTTTGTACCGGTTTATGCTGAAATGAATAATAGGCCAAAGACAAGACACTGGGCTTAATTTTCTGTCGGCTAAACAGATCTGAAATTAAAAAAAGACTAGTACTGCAGAGGGATTAGGCTGTACTCAAAACGCCCCTTTTTACGATGTCCCAGAGAACCAAGTATTTATGCAACTTTAAATCCATCAGTGAGACAATGTGATACATCGATGGTATCACAAAATGCAAATACATTTTATGTGATAGAGTGCTGTCCCGTTTCTTTCTAATGCTGCAGTTATTTTGGGATGAATTTGTACTCTGCCAGGGCTGTTTTGCAGCGTCTTGCTGGATCCTGGCTGGTGTGCGGAAGGGTGGGTGTGTGTTGGTGTGTGTGCATGCGCAACTGCCTGCGTGCGCGGATGTGTGTGTGTTGACAGGACCACCAGACAGATGTCCCCCTGCTGCCATCTTGATTGAATTCCTTTATATTGGTTTATTATATAACCAGTCAAGGGCTATCAGCCACATCTGGACCCACCACAATAATCTTCTCTCCTGTCGGAGGGACAAAGTCAGGACTCGGTCTGTGTCCCAAATAGGGAATAGGGTGCTATTTGGGATGCAACCCCTTTCTTCTCCAGATGGATATTCATTTAAGACGAGCCAGGGTTAGACTGTTTGGGCCAGTTATTTTGACGACTGGCAAATGGGACCCCGTTGGTTGGTTCTGGTTTTGGGTCATGCCTAAGGTTTTGTATATGGCTAGATACCATGTGAATTGACAGAATTTAATTTGTATATTTGTTTGGTCACAGTAAAAGTTGGACAGGCTTCATGTATATTTGAGAACCACTGATACTGTGTGTACAGTATAATGTGATATTTTTCAGTGTGCCGTATAGACCCATCTTATTCAGTGTGTCGTATAGACCCATCTTATTCAGCGTGTCGTATAGACCCATCTTATTCAGTGTGTCGTATAGACCCATC
>NW_019944269.1:78253-86330 GCF_002910315.2 Salvelinus sp. IW2-2015 | reverse complement strand
GTATAGACCCATCTTATTCAGTGTGCCGTATAGACCCATCTTATTCAATGTGTAGCATTCTGTAGATGTATGTACCCATGCATCGCTTTTACGTCATGATGGCATTTCAATGAGTGAAATCCTTCTCCGCACACCGTGACATCACAGAGAAATAGACACAACTGGCCGTTTGTAGTGTTCCCTCACTGCCTCATCATCCTCTCCAATTCCTTTTTGATTCAATCAAACCCAATCTAATTCAAATCTTCTCTACTGCTCAAAAAAAATCTTTATATATATATATATAGTGTAAGTAAACACGCTAGTATACCATTCTACCCCACAGCATACAGATTCATCTTGGCTCGTTCTTATGATCGCGATAGTTTAATGTCGACAGCTAATGTGATGGCAAAGGTATAAATAAACTGTCTCGCTAATCAATCAGTCCATGTAGAAGGACTCTAATAGTCTCTTGTGTTCCTCGTCAATGATTTATCACCACTTTTACCGGTGTCATAAAACCTAGCATGATCTAAACTCCCCTCTGTCATCTACCAGTAAGGTCTGCATTACGGGGATCAGTTCAATCAGAGGCAACTTCTCCTGTGTTAGAGACAAAATATGTAATTACAGTGACATTAAATGATTGTGGCTTTGAGAGACATATAACTACTATGGTTATATGTAAACATTCTGACATATTTCTAATGAGATACAGTATGTCTGGCTAATTTGCTAAATGATTCTGTCCGTTCATTTGATTGATTCAGGGTTGCTAAAATGGAAATGAAGAAAACAAAGACAAAACTCTTACAGTATCCTATCCTATTTATATTGTTAATCGTTTCATTGGTTTATGAAAATCACATACAGTGCCTTGCAAAAGTATTCAGTCTCCTTTGATTTTTTTCACATTTTATTGTGTTACAAAGTGGTATTAAAATTGAATTAATTGTAATTTTTTGTCAACCATCTATACAAAATACTCTGTAATGTCAAAGTGGAAGATTATAATAATTTTTTAAAAGATGAATAAAAATGCAATAAATGAAATATAGCTGTTGCATAAGATTTCAGCTCCATAAGTCCATGTTCGTAACATCTGTGGCAGCGATTACAGCTGTGAGTCTTCTTGGTTATGTCTCTAAGAGCTTTCCACACATGGATTGTGCAATATTTGCCTATTATTATTTTCAGAATTCTTCAAGCTCTGTCAAGATGTTGGTGATCATGGCTAGACAGCAATGTTCAAGTCTTGCCGTAAGATTTCAAGCAGATTTAAGCCAAAACTTTAACTTGGCCATTTGAACATTCACTGTCTTCTTGGTAAGCGACAATTCTTTCTGAAAGGTGAATTCCTCTCCCAGTGTAAAGCAGACTGAAGCAGATTTTTCTCTAGGATTTTGCCTGTGCTTAGCTTTATCCCATTTATTTTTATCCTGAAAAACTCCCCAGTATTTGTCGATGTCAAGCATACCCATAACAGCCACCAGCATACTTGGAAATAAGGAGACAGTTACTCAGGAATGTGTTGTGTTAAATTTGCCCCAAACATAAGGCTGCATTTAGGCCAAAAAGTGTATTATTTTGCATTTTTTTTGCACTATTACTTTAGTGCCTTATTCCATACAAGATGCATGTTTTGGAATAATCACTGCCCTTTATGAGGCTCAGTACTTGACTGAGGGCCTTACTGAGGTTGTATGTACGGGGGACAAAGGAAGGGTTAGTCATTTAAACAATATTTTTGTGAGTCAATGTCACTTTTTATGTGATTTGTTAAACCAAATTTTACTCCTGAATTAATTTAGGCCTTAACAAAGGGAACGAATACTTATGCAAAAACTATTATTAATATATTATTTTAAGTGAATTTGTCTTTCACTTTGACATTACAGAGTATTTTGTGTATATTGTTGACAAAAAAATGACAATTTAATTCCACTTTGTAACGCAATAAAATTCAAGGGGTCTGAATAATTTTGCAAGCCACTATAGATAACCATACTGTAGGTACACAATTATTCAATGTGTCAATCAATACAGTGTCAGCATTGGTAGAACATAGGTTAAGTTGTGACTTAAGAAGCTTGTCAGGTTCTCTAACCTGTCCAACCAAAATATACCTTGCATGTAAATCCTTTTGAATTTGAACCACAACTTGGGCAATAGGGTGTAAAACCCTATGACGTTTCTCTGGCTAGACGCTGATGGTGGCTCTCTCCCCTTTCATCAGATCCGTTTAGGGAATTAGTAACATCCAGAGAGACTCTGGCAGACAGGCACCTTTTCAGCTACCCCACCACAGCTAAAGTAACTGCTAATAGAAGCCTATGGGATTTTCAATCAAGCCCTGAGCTAGTGGGTGAGCGAGCAGCAACCGGGTGTCAGAATGCCAGTGGTTCTGGTAACTGGAATGGGCCTCAGGTGGTTTGGCTCATTGCAGGGCTATAGAGGTCGGATAGAGAGTTCATTAAAAAGTCAAAAATAACACACACGTTATCATACTGTCTTTGTGGTGCGACAAACATAAAAACTCTGTTTTTTTGTCCTAATATAATAATAGTATTTTGTTTAATTCTAGTTTTTTTGCACAGCTCTTTTACTAACTGAAGATAGGTCTGCATGTCACATTGTCATGTGGCATCATTTGCTTTCCAAGCTAAATTACATCAAATAAATCGTTTTTTGGGGGATGAACTCTACAAACTTGTTCTATTCCTGGAAATGTTCTGTAGACTACTAACCAGAAGTTGATTGATTCCCACTGTCATTTTGAATTAGAGATGTGAAAAGTTCATACATTTGAAAAGCATTTAACATTTTAAAACTGCATAATGATATAATGATATCAGAAGCATGGGGTCTGGAAAAAGAAATTAAGAAGTGGAACTCATAGTCCTTCAGATATGACACTGGTTTCCAATGTCATGTCTGCCCAAAATAACCTTATTTGACATTGTGTATTGTCCTTTAACTCTGTGTTACACAAGAGAAAGCATACAGAGGCTTTTTGGCTAACCTTCAGTCTTTCATCTACCATCAACCTTCAGTCTTTCATCTACCATCAACCTTCAGTCTTTCATCTACCATCAACCTTCAGTCTTTCAGCTACCATCAACCTTCAGTCTGTCAGCTACCATCAGCCTTCAGTCTTTCAGCTACCATCAGCCTTCAGTCTGTCATCTACCATCAACCTTCAGTCTTTCAGCTACCATCAACCTTCAGTCTTTCAGCTACCATCAACCTTCAGTCTTTCAGCTACCATCAAGCCTTCAGTCTTTCAGCTACCATCAGCCTTCAGTCTTTCAGTCTACCATCAACCTTCAGTCTTTCAGCTACATCAACCTTCAGTCTTTCAGCTACATCAACCTTCAGTTACCATTCACCTTCAGTTTTCAGCTACCATCAACCTTCAGTCTTTCAGCTACCATCAACCTTCAGTCTTTCAGCTACCATCAACCTTTTGTCTTTCAGCTAGCATCAGCCTTCAGTCTTTCAGCTACCATCAACCTTCAGTCTTTCAGCTATCAATCAACCTTCACGTCTTTCAGCTACCATCAACCTTCAGTTACCATCAACCTTCAGTCTTTCAGCTACCATCAACTTCAGTCTTTCAGCTACCATCAACCTTCAGTCTTTCAGCTACCATCAACCTTTAGTCTTTCAGCTAGCATCAGCCTTCAGTCTTTCCCTACCATCAACCTTCAGTTTTGCAGCTAGCATCATACCTTCAGTCTTTCAGCTACCATCAACTTCAGTTTTGCAGCTACCATCAACCTTCAGTCTTTCAGCTACCATCAGCCTTCAGTCTTTCAGCTACCATCAGCCTTCAGTCTTTCAGCTACCATCAACCTTCAGTCTTTCAGCTACCATCAACCTTCAGTCTTTCAGCTACCATCAACCTTCAGTCTTTCAGCTACCATCAGCCTTCAGTCTTTCAGCTACCATCAGCCTTCAGTCTTTCAGCTACAATCAACCTTCAGTCTTTCAGCTACTCATCAACCTTCAGTCTTTCAGCTACCATACCCCTTCAGTTTTCAGCACCATCAACCTTCAGTCTTTCAGCTACCATCAACCTTCAGTCTGTTCAGCTACCATCAACCTTCAGTCTGTCAGCTACCATCAACCTTCAGTCTTTCAGCTACCATCAGCCTTCAGTCTTTCAGCTACCATCAACCTTCAGTCTAGTGCTACAGATGTGAGAGTGCTGCCCTCTTCTGGGGAAGAGATGGAAATATTGTCAATCACCACAGTTCCCATAAAACCGTACAAAAGCCACAGCAGTTTGGAATGCTTTCTCTCTGAATACTGGACCTCCGATATTGACGCTGCTTCCAGCTATTTTATGATTTGATGTTGGGGCAATTTATGTTAGTCTTAAATATTGGTGGAGCCAGTCTATTATTAACATCTAAGGTAGGCTCACACATTGAACCTCAAATCAAATCACATTTTATTGGTCACATACACGTGTTTAGCAGATGTTATTGTGGTTGTAGCGAAATTCTTGTGTTTCTAGCTCCAACAGTGCAGAGATATCTAACAATTTCACAACAATACACACAAATCTAAAGTAAAGAAATGGAATTAAGAATATATAAATATTTGGGCGAGCAATGTCAGAGCGGCATAGACTAAGATACAGTAGAGTAGGATAGAATACAGTATATACTGCACCTGTCTTTACAGATGAATTGTTTTGGACTTGTGGCCTGAAATAATATTTGAAACTCTGGCTTATAGTCAACCACAGGAATTTCTTGATCTTCTAATATCTTATAATGCCAGATTAAATGTTTTCACTTTGTGACAACTATTGGTGTAAAGTCTTAATGAAGGAATATTTGATTTATTTATTCATTGAGAGATTGAGATGAGTGGTGTTGTATTAATGCTCAGCGAAAATGTAGTTATTGCTTGCAGCAACATTACTCCTGGTCTTGCTGTTTTTCCGGGAGGTTTTGAATAGTGCAGGGGTCATAACGACGTAAAATGACAGCCATCTAGTAACTGTATCCTTGGCAACAATCTCTGCCTGTGTGTTTGGATGTTACACAGAGCGCATGTGACACACACTCTCTCCCCATTGGCTGCTGCTGAAGGCAGGTTGGGCCTATCACGTCACTGTCTCCTCTGCAGGCGGAGGGCAACAATATGTAGTCATGTGGAATGAAAAGCTGGCTTGCGATATTGAACATCAGATAAAGACAGAGTGGCATCTCCCTGCCTCTTTACCTTCTGTGTCAATTGCCAACTGTTTTAAAAATGGCCTTTCTTTGTTGAATCGATCACCTTGGTTGTACTGAACCATTGTTCTATGCAGCCTCGTCCAAGGACCTTCCGGTGTCCTCATAATCACCCCAGAGCCACCACAGCTCAGACATACAGTGCATTCGGAAAGTATTCAGACTCCTTCCCTTTTTCCACATTTTGTTACGTTACAGCCTTATTAAAAAAAAAAAAAATGAAAACAGGTGTATAGAAAATGTATTACAGATTTTTTTTTTTAATGAAAAACAGAAATACCTTATTTAAATAAATATTCAGACCCTAAAATGGAGTTGGCAGAGAGACTCGAAATTGAGCTCAGGTGCATCCTGTTTCCATTGATCATCCTTGAGATGTTTCTACAACTTGATCGAGACAGGATTGTGTTGAGGCACAGATCTGGGAAAGGGTACCAAAAAATGTCTGCAGCATTGAAGTCCCCAAGAACACAGTGGCCTCCATCATTCTTAAATGAAGAAGTTTGGAACCACCAAGTCTCTTCCTGGAGCTGGCCGCCCGGCCAAACTGAGCAATCGGAGGAGAAGAGCCTTGATCAGGGAGGTGACCAAGAATGCAGTGGTCACTGACAGAACTCCAGAGTTCCTCTGTGGAGATGGGAGAATCTTCCAGAAGGACAATCATCTCTGTAGCACTCCACCAATCAGGCCTTTATGGAAGAGTTGCCAGACAGAAGCCACTCCTCAGTAAAAGGCCCATGACAGCCCGCTTGGAGTTTGCCAAAAGGCACCTGAAGGATTCTCAGACCATGAGAAACAAGATTATCTGATCTGATGAAACCAAGATTGAACTCTTTGGCCTGAATGCCACGTGTCACGTCTGGAGGTAACCTGGCACCGTCCCTACGGTGAAGCATGGTGGTGGCAGCATCATGCTGTGGGGATGTTTTTCATCGGCAGGGACTGGGAGACTAGTCAGGATCAAGAGAAATATGAACGGAGCAAAGTACAGAGAGATCCTTGATGAAAACCTGCTCCAGAGCGCTAAGGACCTCAGACTGGGGTGAAGGTTCACCTTCCAACAGGACAAAGACCCTAAGCACACAGCCAAGACAACGCAGGAGTGGCTTCGGGACAAGTCTCTGAATGTCCTTGAGAGGCCCAGCCAGAGCCCGGACTTGAACCAAAATATCCTGTGTTTTTCTCCTCACTTTGAAAACATCTACAGTTCTATTGATCTGATTGGTTACTGATCTGATTGGTTACTAATAATATAATTTAAAAATCCTCAAATGGTGTCCCATATGTGTTTAGACAAGGTGACCATTTACGGTGATGATTGAACATCTCAGGAGAGACCTGAAAACAGCTGTGCAGCAATGCTCCCCATCCATCCTGACAGAGCTTGAGAGGATCTGCAGAGAAGAATGGGAGAAACTTCCCAAATACAGGTGTGCCAAGCTTGTAGCATCATACCCAAGAAGACTCAAGGCTGTAATCCTAAAGTTCTTTAACAAGTACTGAGTAAAAGGTCTGAATACTTATGTAAATGTGACATTTCAGTTTTTTATTGTTAATACATTTGCAAAAAAAAAGCCTGATTGATGAGGGGGAAAAAAACAATTTAATATATTTTAGAATAAGGATGTAACGTAACAAAATGTGGAAAAAGTCAATGGGTCTGAATGCTTCCCGAATGCACTGTAGGGTGGCATTTACATAGTGTAAAACACTTGTGCAAAGTGTAAAACATAAACCTAATTCTAATCTGGCAGCGTGATTTAATTTGAATTTAATTTAAAAAATAATCTGCGTTATATAGAGGCTACTATTTATGTATTGCTCAGCTTTCTAAACTATAGTTCAATAATCAACTCCTAATAACGCACATTGTTGAAAACAAAGTGTAATTAAATCACACTGCAAGATTATAATGAGATTTACTAGGGATGTGCAAGACGATTCAATACATATCTAGACACACGGACTTCGATTTGATACAGAGACCATACGTATTAGTTTGAAACAATTTGGTTGGATTAGAGAACGAATCGATTCGGTTCGATGCGATACGATGCACTAACATTTGTTCCATTCTAAATTAAAATCTGCAGCTGATGGAGATGCCTCTGAGCTAGACCTGTCTGAGCTGGACCTGTCTGAGCTGAACCTGTCTGAGCTGGACCTGTCTGAGCTGGACCTGTCTGAGCTGGACCTGTCTGAGCTGGACCTGTCTGAGCTGGACGTCTGAGCTGGACCGTGTCTGAGCTGGACCTGTCTGACTGTCTGAGCTGGACTGTCTGAGCTGGACCTGTGAGTGACCTTCTGAGCTAGACCTGTCTAAGCTGGACTGTCTGACTGGACCTGTCTGAAGCTGGACCTGCTGTCGAGCTGATTTGTGTGTTGTGTGTAAATGACTTATGTTATGGTGTTGTATTACACAGGAGGTTGGTGGCACTTAATTGGGGAATCGGCTTGTGGTAATGGCTGGAGCGGATAGGTGGAATGGTATCAAATACATCAAACACATGTTTTCATATGAATGATGCATTCCATTTTGCTTCATTGCATTATTATGAGCTGTCCTCCGTTAGCAGCTCCACTGATGTACTATGTAGGCAGCTGAGCCATAAGGGGCACTAGACACTACACCCCAACCATGTCTAATTAGGAGGGAGGGATTAAGTGTCTGAGCTACTAATGTAATAATGTATTCATATTTATCGTGTTACAAATGAGGTGTGACAACCAATCGATAGTTCTGACAGTTTGAAGTTTATATGGAGGATCTTCTCTTCTCCTTGTAACGGTCGTCTTTGTGGTGAATGAGCGGCCCAAGGCGCAGCGGGTGATGAATACATAATTAA
>NW_019944269.1:54796-77699 GCF_002910315.2 Salvelinus sp. IW2-2015 | reverse complement strand
AAAGGTGACTTCCGACTGATGTCTTGAGATGTTGCTTCAATATATGCATATAATTTTCCTACCTCATGATGCCATCTATTTTGTGAAGTGCACCAGTCCCTCCTGCAGAAAAGCACCACCACAACATGATGCTGCCACCCTGTGCTTCACGGTTGGGATGGTGTTCTTCGGCTTGCAAGCCTCCCCCTTTTTCCTCCAAACATAACAATGGTCATTATGGCCAAACAGTTCTATTTTTGTTTCATCAGACCAGAGGACATTTCTCCAAAAAGCACAATCTTTGTCCCCATGTTGCACCATGTGTAGTTGCAAACCGTAGTCTGGCTTTTTTATGGCGGTTTTGGAGCAGTGGCTTCTTCCTTGCTGAGTGGCCTTTCAGGTTATGTCGATATACGACTCGTTTTACTGTGGATATAGATACTTTTGTACCTGTTTCCTCCAGCATCTTCACAAGGTCCTTTGCTGTTGTTCTGAGATTGATTTGCACTTTTTGCACCAAAGTACGTTCATCTCTAGGAGACAGAATGCGTCTCCTGCCTGAGCGGTATGACGACTGCGTGGTCCCATGGTGTTTATACTTGCGTACTATTGTTTGTACAGATGAACGTGGTACCTTCAGGCGTGTGGTTATTGCTCCCAAGGATGAACCAGACTTGTGGAGGTCTCAAATTTTTTTCTGAGGTCTTAGATGATTTCTTTTGATTTTCCCATGATGTCAAGCAAACAGGCACTGAGTTTGAAGGTAGGCCTTGAAATACATTCACACCTCCAATTGACTCAAATGATGACAATTAGCCTATCAGAAGCTTCTAAAGCCATGACATAATTTTCTGGAATTTTCCGAGCTGTTTAAAGGCACAGTCAACTTAGTGTATGTAAACTTCTGACCCACTGGAATTGTAATACAGTGAGTTATAAGTGAAATAATCTGTCTGTAAACAATTGTTGGAAAAATTACTTGTGTCATGCACAAAGTAGATGTCCTAACCGACTTGCCAAAACGATGGTTTGTTAACAAGAAATTTGTGGAGTGGTTAAAGAACAAGTTTTAATGACTCCAACCTAAGTCTATGTAAACTTCCGACTTCAACTGTAGGTTGTCACTCAACTAATAAAGCCTAATTTCACGCAAGCCATTTTAGCATTTGAATGCTGAAGGTGCCATGCAGATGTGAAAGATCTGGAACAGGCCGCCTACCTCGCGTTTGTCAGTGCGCCGAAGCTTGGCACAATGTCGCAGTTTGACTAGGCAACAGATATTGCCTGGGGTTGACAGTCATTGAGCTGTTAATCATTTTGCATGCCGAACAACAGTTACATGCAGTTCGACACTGAAGGAGAGGGTGCATTAGTTGTCACAAAAGATGAGAGGTATTTTCAGAAGGTAGAAAGGATGTAATATGTAGGGTGTCCAATCAAAACACATCTTTTGACCAATGGGTAAACTATGTTAATTGTGTAGATACTCCTCTAAGAAAACCAATGGTCCTAACCTCATGTCTCTATCATAATCTGTTCAAAAGTTATTGGAGTTTTTACCTTTGTAGGATGGCCAGCATTAGTGTGACTAAATCAATGGAGGCCAGAGGATTATTCATTTTTTTTTATCAGAAAAATATTATTGTGTCATCTAGGCTGGATGCTGTGTGAGAATGAAGGCAAACTGACAGGCTCAACGTTGAACTCGTCATCTTTCTACATAAAACAATATACAGTAGAGCCTGATATCGATTTTGAGACATGACATGTAGTATTTTCATATTTTTATTAATCATAGATTTCTCAGAAAAACAAGGGTATCTCTGTAAAATGTCAACGGAGCACTGAGCGTACCACAAGCTTACCGTGAAATGCTTACTTACAAGCTCTTAACCAATAATGCAGAATTTTGTAAAAAGTAAGAAAAAAAACTATAAACAATGACCTAAAGTAAGAAAAATAAGTAACACAATGAAATAACAATAACGAGGTTATGTGCGGGGGTGCAGGTTAGTCGAGGTAGTTGAGGTAATATGTACATGTAGGCAGGGGTAAAGTGACTATGCATAGATAATAAACAGCAAGTATTAGCAGCTTAAAAAAGAGGGTCAATGCAAATAGTCCGGGTAGCCATTTGATTAACTGTTTAGCAGTCTTATGGCTTGGGGATAGAATTATTATTATTTATTTATTTATTTATTTAACCTTTATCTAACTAGGCAAGTCAGTTAAGAACACATTCTTATTTACAATGACGGCCTACCGGGGAGCAGTGGGTTTAACTGTCTTGTTCAGAGACAGAACGACAAATTTTTATCTTGTCAGCTCGGGGTTACTGGTCCAACGCTCTAACCACTAGGCTACCTGCCGCCCCTAGCGGCTGTTGCTGTTAAGGAGCTGCTAAGGAGCCATTTGGATCTAAACTTGGCGCTCCGATACCGATTGGAATGCGGCAGCAGTAAAAACAGTCTATGACTTGGGTGGCTGGAGTCTGACAATTTTTAGGGCTTTCCTCAGACACCGCCTGGTATAGAAGTCCTGGGTGGCAGGAAGCTTGGCCCCAGTGATGTACTGAGCCGTACGCACTGCCCTCTGAAGCGCTTTGCGGTCGGATGCCGAGCAATTGCCATACCAAGAGGTGATGGCGTGCTCTCAATGGTTCAGCTGTAGAATTGTTTGTTTATCTGGGGACCCATGCGAAATCTTTTCAGTCTCCTGAGGGGGAATAGGCATTGTCGTGCCCTTTTCACGACTGTCTTGGTGTGTTTGGACCATGATAGTTTGTTAGTGATGTGGACGCCAAGGAACTCTCTGGTTCTTTGGCTTAGTGATGAGCTTTGAGGGCACTATGGTGTTGAACGCTGAGCTGTAGTCCACAAACAGCATTCTCACGTAGGTGTTCCTTTTTCCCAGGTAGGAAAGGGCAGTGTGGAGTGTAATGGAGATTGCATCATCTGTTGGGGCGGTATGCGAATTGTAGTTGGTCTAGGGTTTCTGGGATGATGGTGTTGATGTGAACCATGACCAGCCTTTCAAAGCACTTCATGGCTACAGACATGAGTGCTACGGGGAGGAAGTCATTTAGGCAGGTTACCTTGGCATTCTTGGGCACATGTGGTCTGCTTGAAACATGTAGGTATTACAGACTCGGTCAGGGAGAGGTTGAAAATATCAGTGAAAACACTTGCCAGTTGGTCAGCGCATGCTCTGAGTATGTGTCCTGGTAATCTGTCTGGCCTTGTTGACCTGTTTAAAGGGCTTACTCACATTGGTTACAGAGAGCGTGATCACACAGTCGTCTGGATCAGCTGCTGCTCTCATTCATGGTTCAGTGTTGCTTGCCTCGAAGTGAGCATAGAAGTAATTTAACTTGTCTGGTAGGCTCGCATCACTGGGCAGCTCGTGACTGGGTTTTCCTTTGTAATCTGTAATAGTTTGCAAGCCCTGCCACATCTGACAAGCGTCAGAGCCGGTGTAGTAGGATTCAATCTTAGTCCTGTATTGACGCTTTGCCTGTTTGATAGTTCGTCGGAGGGCATAGCGGGATTTCTTATAAGCGTCCGGGTTAGTGACCCACTCTTTGAAAGCGGCAGCTCTAGCATTTAGATCAGTGCGGATGTTGCCTGTAATCCATGGCTTCTGGTTGGGATAGGTTTTTATTTTTGTTTAATTTTTTACCTTTATTTAACTAGGCAAGACATGTAAGTACGGTCACTGTGGGGACGATGTCGTCGATGCACTTATTGATGAAGCCGGTGAATCGTTACATCCCTGGTATACTCCTCAATGCCATCGGATGAATCCTGCTGGTAGAAATTAGCTAATGATGTTTTAGAGAAAGACCCCACTAAACAAGATATTTGTCTTGGTAAAATGTATTTTAGAACTTAGGGAAGTGAAATTTCATCATCAATGTGCATTTTCACCCAGACACCCTACAATTTTTTTTTGTGAACTGGCTATTCGTAATGTTTGAATTGATTTTCTGACCGATGCACGCTACAGTACATTTGGATCCATTTGGGGTCCGCAGACCGATGCACTTGTATCTTAAACATTTGAATCAGGGACCAATACGTATCGGTGATTCGGTGATTCGTTACATCCCTAAGGTTTACAGTATTTTTTGCACTTTGCACAATTATTTTGCACTACTACGAAAATGCAACCAATAGTTAAAAATGAAGGATCTGAGTTTAACCTGAGGTAGATGGGGTCAGTGAATGGGGTCAGTGGACTGGTGGATGGGGTCAGTGGACTGGTGTACTGGCTTTCCAGTCAGCCAGGTGAATGACTCATAGGTCTCTGTTACATGACAGATGAATAGTCAGAGAGAGACCTCTGTGACATCCACCAGCATGTCACACAACACCCAAACCACCCACCAGCACTCACAATGCCTTTGAGGACATCTGTCTGTCGTGAAAATCAGGACACATGTCATATCAATTAAAAGATAGGTGCACAGCTCTGACTCGATAACAAACATTTGAAATACATCAAGCCTTTTGGGCTAAAAGGTCATGTTCTTAACCAGAACTAAATAGATTTTTGCTATCGGGGAAGTGTTGCACCTATTTTTCTTGATGTTCCTATGATTTTTGGCTGCACCTCGACACCCATTGGTTGATGTGCAATCCTCACATACTGTAGATAGCCAGCTGAGGTTGGGCTCCTCTCAATACGACTTCCCATGGCAGTGAGTTTCTTCTTACAATATTGCCTTGGCTTGCTCTTTGGGGCAGAAGTACATGGCCGTTAAGCTCTTTGGGGCAGAAGTACATGGCCGTTAAGCTCTTTGGGGCAGAAGTACATGGCCGTTAAGCTCTTTGGGGCAGAAGTAATGGCCGTTAAGCTCTTTGGGGCAGAAGTACATGGCCGTTAAGCTCCTTTGGGGCAGAAGTACATGGCCGTTAAGCTCTTTGGGGCAGAAGTACATGGCCGTTAAGCTCTTTGGGGCAGAAGTACATGGCCGTTAAGCTCTTTTGGGGCAGAAGTATCAGGCCGTTAAGCTCTTTGGGGCAGAAGTACATGGCCGTTAAGCTCTTTGGGGCAGAAGTACATGGCCGTTAAGCTCTTTGTGACAAATATAAAAAGTGATATGCACTTTGATTGATTTGTCCGGAATCATATATTTTGACCATAGGAGGTTGCCTTCAAGTAGAATGGTACACATGGTGGGTTACTATGGCACTATATAGCCATCCATGGATAATACTGTATGTGTCCTCAATATCACAATAACCCACATTATGTAAATGTTATGATTCTGTACTAGTGCACATTGACTCTGTTTAGGTACAGTAGTCCACACAATGGAGGCCAGTCTGCCTGTCTCGTGGCTGAAGTAAACATTAGTCACATTGAATGGGCCTGTGGTTTTCAATGGCACTGATAAGAGCAGGTAGAATGAGTTATTAAAGCATTACGACTGGATGTGTTTCCTACAGTCCAGTGTATCCAAGGGGCTAGACCTTTTCTGCTGTTACACACAGACACACACACACATTTTCCTGTCGGTTGCATGCTTGGATTGATAGACTTGGTCTTGTGTTTTACAGCTGGTTAGTCCTAGTGGTGCTTGATTGTGCCTTTAAGTGCTAACCTGGTTAATCACTAGCTGTCATACAAGATCATGACAATGCTACCCACAGATTGCTGTTTTTGTTTGTGCTATTGAATAAGGTCACATCAGTATTACCTCTCCATCTGGTCGGGGACAGGTAAGGGTTCGGTCAGGGTTGCCAGATTGTCCCCAGAAGTTTCCAGAGGATTCTCTCCATGGGCAGAATGAGATCCGTAGACAGCAGCACCAGGATCCCTGATCTGTATGGATGAGGCCACTCGGGGGGGTGTCACCTTACCTGGGCCTCCCACCTTTATTGGATAACAACTATCGGACATTAGCCCACGCCTCTGCACTTGTTGGTAAATATTGAGTGGAGCTGTGGCGCTAACAAGGTGCTAGCAGCCTACCCTTCAGCAGTAGGAGCATATTGAGTGAAGATGGCAACCACCTGCTTGTCAAGTCTGTGCATTTAAGTTAGCCTAGAAAATGAGTAGCGTTAGCGAGGTACTAGCAAAATGCTAAATGACTCAATCTGAGAGTTAGCCTATATAGTGAGTTATCAAGGTGCTAGTTGAGTATTGAGAGGTCTGGTGTATTGAGAGGTCTGGTGTATTGAAAGACTTGAGCATTACGAGATCTCTCTGAAGATGAGTCTGCCGGCTAGCTGTGAGCTCCTGTCTCTGGAGAGGACATCCAGACAGCGCCACACACACCCTCCCACCAATGGCTCACCGTCCAACGGCTCGCCATTCGCTACCAACAAGCCAATTGACATTAAGCCAAAGAAGAGATGGTATGCCCTCTGAGCGCCTGTCTGTTTGTTGTTCTAAAAGAGTTTGAGATAGGAGTGGTAGCAAACTTTTACAGCTACATACAGTATTTTGGGGGAATTACTGTATTAGGGAATGTTATGTATATGTACTACCTAGTACTCATGTAGTATTTATCTCTGTAAATTCATTTTTGTTGTTGTTGAGAGAACAACCAAAATGTAGGTACAACAATGAGTACTCCTTAACTACACGTACTTATTAGCTTGTTACAAGGTCTTTACATAGGTTATTCCTTCTGATAGTGTTTCTGGCTATGTAGGCCCTATGTAGGCCATATGTAGACCTACTGTGAAGTACAGTATTATGTGGATTATAATTAATGGACATTTTTGTAGGGGTTGATACTTTTTTGCTAAGGGAAAATCAAGTCTGAAATTACAAATGTCAGAAGCCTTTTTAAATCTCAAATATACTACAAGTTTTACATTTCCTGCATTGCAGGAAAGTTATCCTGTAACAGGGTGTTAAGATGCTACATCTGTAGTCACCCACAGTAACCTATATTAGAAGCAATATTCTCATCTCACATTGTGGACCCCTATTTTTCCATGACACATAAATATTGTTCCTCGTGGTGTGTTCTGTGTGTCATCCGCTGCAACGTACCAGACGTTGATCACATTATTTTAGACTTATATGACATCATCTAACCTCGACATAACCCTTTAAGGATTCATATATTTCCCGTCTATCTCCCTGACCGAGTTGCCTGTTAGAAAAATCTCTCTTAACTTCCTCTCAAATGCCAAGTGTAATCTCACGCTTCAGTTCTGCTGTGTCCTAAAAGGCTTAGCACCACAAGAGTTGTTCAGGGTCAGCTACTTTCAGCCAAATGTGCTAGCCTGGCTATGAGGAAGGAAGCCTCGCCTGTAACAAGACATTAAATATACTGAAGAGGACTGATGGGGACTTGAGAGAACCCTTGACCAAAAGGCTACAACTGACCAACTGACCAATTTGCCCGTGTGGCTATATAGCCTACATCAGTGGTCCCTGGGAACCAGTCCTGGTCCTGAACATCTACAGGGTTGGTAGGCTTTAGCTCTGACAAATCTCATTAAACTAAACAAGGTGTTGATGAGAAGTCAGGTTTTTAATAAGGTCGGTGCTTACATTTCACACTTGTACACGTGTTTATTATACGCATGTGTGAATTGGACATTTGTTTTTTGCATATTCCACTCCCCCTGAGATACCTTCAGACAGTGGGGTCACGACCAGGGATCAGCCATTATTGACGGCGACACCTGGAGCAATTAGGGTTAAGTGCCTTGCTCAAAGGCACATCGACCCTCCCCTAACACATCCCCTTAGGTGTGTTATTGCTGGGATGGAACAAAAACCTGCACACTCTGTAACTCTTCAGTACCAGTTGGGGACTTTTTGGGGATGCTCATGAATATCAGTCCTCAGCCTGAAGTGCCACCCCTTGCACTATTGAGACGGGATGAGTTTGAATGCTTCAGGAGGGCGGTTACGTGTGTTTGCAAGGCAGAGGGACTGAGTTCCAGTCTCGATATGGGCTGGGCTGAAGGTGATCAGCGGTTGTCCTTTCCACAAGCATCTTCTCATGTAAGGTTGGGGTTAAATCTGTATATTCTTTCTGTTTTCCAGCATGTAAAACAAAGTTCCACAAGAGCAACAGCGTAAATTAAGCCAGCCTCAGGAAAGCTACATATTTCTGAATGGTGTGAGAGACAGGGAACGAGACGGAAGGGAACAATCACCTCCTGGCCTTTCTCAGTTCAGGAATACTTCAACAGTACAGAAATACTGTGTATGAACTTTCAACACACATCTTGAACACACTGTGAATGACTGCAATGGAACTCCTCTAATTTGAGTGTCCATAACAGAAGACTTCATTTCTTCTAACTAATTCAATTTGTGTAGTTGCATGGATACCGGTTTGTTTGGCATGCACAAGATAAAAGAGAGATGAAAAACGAAGGGATTGACACTTAAGCATGCATGGGCCTCTGTTCGTTTACAGCGAGAGCATGTCAAAGGAGAGGAACTGTACCACAGCACTATCAGTTAGGCTTAGTTTACTGTACTGTATGCGCTGCTGTCTGCTACCACATTACAGTTAGGTCTAGTTGTATGCTCTATACTCTGCTGCTACCACATTACAGTTAGGCCTAGTTGTATGCTCTATACTCTGCTGCTACCACATTACAGTTGGCCTAGTTGTATGCTCTATACTCTGCTGCTACCACATTACAGTTAGGCCTAGTTTACTATTGTATAAACCAAATCATAATGTTTGTAAACAAAGCCGTTCTGGTAGTTCCGGGTTGCAAGCGTCGGGAAAGTCTAGGTCCAAGAGGCTTCTAAACAGCTTCTACCCCCAAGCCATAAGACTCCTGAACACCTAATCAAATGGCTTTCTAGACTATTTACATTGCCCCCCCCCCACCCTCTCCCCCTCTTTTACACCGTTGCTACTCTCTGTTGTTAACATCTATGCATAGTCACTTTAATAACTATACCTACATGTACATATTACCTCAACTAACCAGTGCCCCCGCACATTGACTCTGTACCGGTACCCCCCTGTATATAGTCTCGCTATTGTTATTTTACTGCTGCTCTTTAATTATTTGTTACCTGTATTTTTTTATTCTTATCCGTATTTTTAACTGCATTGTTGGTTAGGGGCTCGTAAGTAAGCATTTCACTGTAAGGTCTACTACACCTGTTGTACCCGGCGCATGTGACTAATACAATATGATTTGATTTGAAAGCTGGACTCGAGAACGGATAGAAATGCCTTGAAAACCATATGCAGACCACCGCCGTACTAGCTAAATTATCAAATGAATAATTAATATGCAACATTTAGATAAATTATCAACACTACTCTCTTGTTGACAAGCCTCCATTTGTCTAGGTTTTAGCTAGATAGTTAGTTTGCTTCATTCATGGAGGTTATGCTAACTAGCTACAAAGTTAACGTTAGCTAGCCCATCTGTAGCCTCCAACTACCTAGCTAGCTAACATTAGCTCGCCCATCTGTAGCCCCCAACTAACCAGCTAACTAGCTTGTTAGCTAGCTGAGTTCCAGTTATGGTCTTATTGTTTTTCTGCTATCTTGTTTGAACACTGAATGACCACAAGCTGCCTGCCAGTGGGAGCGCCAGCTAGCTAGATATTCCTGCCTCAGCTAGTGGCATTGCATTGGCTATCTTGCCAGCACGCATGGATGAATGCAGATGTAAGTCATATAATGTTAGCAAGCAAAGACAACCCTAATTTTCAATTAATAAACTGGCTTGGAAGATACAACAGCACACAAATATGTCCTTACCCGATGCTGATGATGGTTCTATAGCCTGCCATAGATGAGTTGCTGAGGTTAGGCTACGAGGTTATCAGAAAGTGTCTGGCATAAGCCGTAGCCTACATGTCGACATGTAATCATCGCAATTTGAGAGTTAATGTTATACACAGAAAATAACAATCTCTGTTTAAAAGACTATATTATTGCTTTACTGTGATGTCCTTCACACGGGGTATCATATTATTACTTGTTGTTTATTGCAAACAAACAGTTTTGGACGTGGCACACTAACCTCACATAGGCAGGTAATTAAGGTAGTGGCTCACTACTGTCATCTGCTGGATAATTTCAAGATTGTACCATGAAATAGCACTGCGCCATTTACAATGGTTCATGTTATTGAAAAGTTGATTTTGCCCGGCTCCTTACCGTACTGTCAACTACAATATGCCATTACTGATTTGTAAATACTGAGCACAACCATGCACAGAACGCAACTTTTGCCACCCATAACTAACCTTGCTCGCTATTGTGACATCATGGTGATCTCTCGTATACTCTGCTGCTACCGCATTACAGCCAGGCCTAGTTTAATGCTGTATAATCTGCTGCCTGCTACAACATTACATGGCAGTGAGGCCAAGGCAAGCCCTGCAGTGAGCTCATTCACTAATGAGCTTATGAAGGAAGTAGGGCACTAGGGCCTTTGCACCACAGGCAAAAGAAGGAGAGTCTGGTTACAGAGAGAGTGAGAGAGAGAGAGCAGGACAGAGAGAGAGATGTAGAGAGAGAGAGCAAGACAGAGAGAGAGAGCAAGACAGAGAGAGAGAGGGACAGAGAGAAAGCGAAAGAGAGCAAGACAGAGAGAGAGAGAGAGCAAGACAGAGAGAGAGAGGGACAGAGAGAGAGAGAGAGGGACAGAGAGAAAGCGAAAGAGAGCAAGACAGAGATAGAGATGTAGAGAGAGAGAGAGGGACAGAGAGAAAGCGAGAGAGCTTTAGGCATTTTTCGAGCCTGTCCAGGAAATGCAACAGAATTAGTCATTCAGCAGCCTTGTATTCTTACACACACTCAGCCTCCCCCTGCAGTGTCGCTTCCAGTCCCCTCCCTGAGGTCTGTCATGGAGCCCCTGGACCACACGTTCTGGACCTCTGGACTGTGGAATCCTGTGCCTCCTGACCAGGTCTCATGCCGAGGCACCAAGCGAAAACGCTTTCTCAAATCTTACAGGTAGGACCCCTTGTTGCCGGGGGTTACCAGGTTGTTTTTGTTGTGAAGCGCACAGTGCTCCACTCTCGATCTAGTCAGCTATAGGCTGCAGAGGAAAACCATATGTTTTTTTGGGGGGCACATTTAGGAGTATTGATTCATGTGCATTGTCCATGTCAAATACGTTGAATAGAGTCAAGTAAAGAAGTAGGGAGGCTTCTGAAATTGTACAGGTGTAATTGTGTTGCTGTGCCTCTCCTTGGTGCTCTTTGTTTTAATACAATACATTTGGTGGTTTATCTTAAACTGGTGTTTGTCTCTCATAACAGTGGAAATTGCTTGTGAAAGTCCCCATATCACTGCTGTTGTGATGGGGACAGGGGTTTTAGCCATAGCTTGCATTGACAGAACACAGTCCTAGCTTCTCTGATTATGTACCTCATGTCGTTGCCAAATGCTGTTCTCAGCTTCTCCACTTCCTAAGCTCTGGTATTGTACAGCTTAGTGAGGTGAGGTCACACGCTGTCCTAACAACCGCTTACTACAGCACTTCATGACATTCAGGTGAACCATACAGAGGGTTATGGTACATGATGGTGCAGTGTGTTGCAGGTGAACCATACAGAGGGTTATGGTGCATGATGTTGCAGTGTGTTTCAGGTGAACCATACAGAGGGTTATGGTACATGATGTTGCAGTGTGTTTCAGGTGAACCATACAGAGGGTTATGGGTACATTGATGTTGCGTGTGTTTCAGGTGAACCATACAGAGGGTTATGGTACATGATGTTGCAGTGTGTTTCAGGTGAACCATACAGAGGGTTATGGTACATGATGGTGCAGTTGTGTTGCAGTGTGAACCATACAGAGGGTTATGGTACATGATGTTGCAGTGTGTTTCAGGTGACCATACAGAGGGTTATGGTACATGATGTTGCAGTGTGTTTCAGGTGAACATAGCAGAGGGTTATGGTACATGATGTTGCGTGTGTTTCAGGTGACCATACCAGAGGGTTATGGTACATGATGTTGCAGTGTGTTTCAGGTGAACCATAAGCAGGGTTTTGTACATGATGTTGCAGTGTGTTTCAGGTGAACCATACAGAGGGTTATGGTACATGATGGTTGCAGTGTGTTTCAGGTGAACCATACAGAGGGTTATGGTACATGATGTTGCAGTGTGTTTCAAAAGGTGAACCATACAGAGGGTTATGGTACATGATGTTGCAGTGTGTTTCAGGTGAACCATACAGAGGGTTATGGTACATGATGTTGCAGTGTGTTTATCGGCAGATCATATCTAACAGTGATTGTTTAATGTCTTAGTACAGTGTTTTCTAATCCTTGTTCTGGTCCTGGAGACCCAAAGGGGTGTGTACAGATTTCCCACCTAGCACAACCACTAACACACCTGATTCAAATAAACAAAGGCTTGATGATGAGACTAGTTGAATTAGTTGAATCGGGTGTGTTAGTGCTAGAGGGCAAAAACGAATGTGTACCCATTTGGATCCCCACGACCAGGACTGGGAAACACTGGCTCAGTGGGTTGGACCTGGTCCCAGATCTGTTTGTGCTGTGTGGAGGAATGGAGGAACTTAACAACAGGGTGTCCCACGATGTTGGGGGTTAACCTGGCATGAACTGGATGTCCCATGGTGGTGACCCGTTCAGTACTGATAACAAACCTGGCTGAGAAGTCCATGCAGTGCACGCAACCAGACAGACGACTTCTCAATGAAGTGTCAACTCTGTTAATGTGGGACATGCTGCTGTATATACAGTATCAAATGCACTTCTGAAAGAACTACAAAGAAACACACTATCTGTAAAAAAAATATTGAATAAATTGTGCCATCCATAAAACCAAATACTTTAAGACTTTTAGTCGAGTAGTATTTTACTGGGTGACTTTCACTTTTACTTGAGTCATTTTCTATTAAGGCACCTTTACTTTTACTCAAGTATGACAAAGTATGACAGTATGACAAATGAGTACTTTTTCCACCAACAAAACGGTCCAAGCTGCTTAACATTAAAGTGTCTTATTAATGACCATACTGTAGGCTGTGTGATGCAATCAGATCAGATTGTTTTTCCTGAGCAACTTGCAGGTAGGGAGTAGTGCTGTGCTACCTAGTACCTACCGGATAGCGATTGCAGTCTCAACTCTATGGCATTGTTGGCATCATCCTGCAACCAACGGAGCGGACAGGGCAAAACATGTGTTTGATGATGCATTGTAGGAAAACTGAGCTGCAAATATACGGTGCATTCGGGAAGTATACAGATCCCTTGACTTTTTCCACATTTTATTACGTTACAGCCTTATTCTAAAATGTATTCAATTGTATTCTTTCCTCATCAATCTACACACAATACCCCATAATGACAAAGCAAAAACAGGTTTTTAGAATTTTTTGCAGATTTATAAAAAATAAAAAACTGAAATAATACATTTACATAAGTTTTCAGACCCTTTACTCAGTGCTTTGTTGAACCACCTTTGGCAGTGATTACAAACTCAAGTCTTGGGTATGATGCTACAAGCTTGGCACACCTGTATTTGGGGAGGTTCTCCAATTATTCTCTGCAGATCCTCTCAAGCTCAGCCAGGTTGGATGGGGAGCGTCGCTACACATCTATTTTCAGGTCTCTCCAGAGATGTTCGATCGGGTTCAAGTCCGGACTCTGGCTGGGCCACTTAAGGGTATTCAGAGACTTGTCCCGAAGCCACTCCTGTGTTGTCTTGGTTGTGTACTTAGGGTTGTTGTTCTGTTGGAAGGTGAACCTTAGCCCCAGTCTGAGGTCCTGAGCACTCTGGAGCAGGTTTTCATCAAAGATCTTACTGTACTTTGCTCTGTTCATCTTACCCTCGATTCTGACTAGTCTCGCAGTCCCTGACGCTGAAAAACATCCCCACAGCATGATGCTGCCACCACCATGCTTAACCATAGGGATGGTATTGGCCAGGTGATGAGTGGTGCCTGGTTTCCTCCAGACATGCCGCTTGGCATTCAGGCCAAAGAGTTTAATCTTGGTTTCATCAGACTAGAGAATCTTGTTTCTCATGGTCTGAGAATCCTTAGGTGCCTTTTGGCAAACTCCAAGTGGGCTGTCATGTGTCTTTTACTGAGGAGTAGCTTCCGTCTGGCCACTCTACCATAAAGACCCTGGAGTGCTGCAGAGACGGTTGTCCTTCTGGAAGGTTCTCTCATCTCCACAGAGGAATTCTGGAGCATTGTCAGAGTGACCATAGGGTTCTTGGTCACCTCCCTGACCATGGCTCTCAGTTTGGCCGGGCGGCCAGGTCTAGGAAGAGTCTTGGTGGTTCCAAACTTCTTCCATTTAAGAATGATGGCCACTGTGTTCTTGGGGACCTTCAATGCTGCAGACATTTTTTGGTATCCTTTCCCAGATCTGTGCCTCGACACAATCCTGTCTCGGAGCTCTGCGGACAATTCCTTCGACCACATGGCTTGGTTTTTGCTCTGACATGCACTGTCAACTGTGGGACCTTATATAAACAGGTGTGTGCCTTTCCAACTCATGTCCAATCAATTGAATTTACCACAGATGGCTCCAATCAAGTTGTAGAAACATCTTGAGGATGATCAATGGAAACAGGATACACCTGAGCTCAATTTCGAGTCTCATAGCAAAGAGTCTGAATGCTTACATAAATAAGGTATTTCATTTATTTATGTTTTAATTCATTTGCCAAATGTTATAAAACCTGTTTTCGCTTTGTCATTATGGGGTTTTGTGTGTAGATTGGTTGAGGAAAAACATTTTTTTAATACATTTTAGAATAAGGCTGTAACGTAACAAATTGTGGAAAAAGTTAAGGGGTCTGAGTACTTTCTGAATGTACTGTATTAGTATTGCGCTCAGTTGTGGTTACATGGTTTGTGATAGCGTTTCGTGATAAAGGTTTCAATGGTAGTGTGAAGGCATTGGTCATACTTCCAGAGAAAGATTAGGCTTGTTTCAAACTGGAAACTTTAACCAACCCGGAGCTGTTGCAAGCTGTCTGAAAATGCCACAACGTCAAAATCATCTAGTTACTGTAAGAGGCTACGAGCACATGTTCTCATTTGGAGAGTGAGAAAAGCAGAAGTATATTTAAATGTGGTGGCATGATAGTGGGAAAGAGAAGATTGTCTGACCCATCTTTATTTCCATCCTACCCACCATCATTTCATTGATGTAGGGTTTGAATAACAGAGCTCACAGGATCATGAAAGCATAAACTGCATGTCCTTCGTAAAGTCCTGAATCATTTCAATTCAACAATTGCTTAGCATGAAGTAAATTGTTGCAGTATGTGCAAAACGAAAGAACCCAGACTAAACCACCATAAAACATGTTGATGGCGTAAGCCATATTTTCAAGTTGAATAAAACGTCTGATATTGCCATAAAGAGGGCATCTATAGTGTGCTGTTTTTACTCATTGAGTGTTCGTCAGTGGAACTTCCTTTATTTTGTGGTGAGAAACTATTTGAGGAACTGGTTTCATAATGATTTACCAAACCAATAGTGTGCAACTGCACACTCCTGCTAGCACAGCACAGCAGAAGGGAGGCTAGGGCAACACTGTGTACTAGCTAGCTTTATAATTAACGACACTGTGTACTAGCTAGCTTTATAGTTAACGACACTGTGTGCTAGCTAGCTTTATAGTTAACGACACTGTGTACTAGCCAGCTTTATAGTTAACAACACTGTGTGCTAGCAAGCTTGCTAGTTAGCTAGCACACAGTGTCACCCCCGCCCCTGCCTGTCCTTCGCTCATGCATGCCGAACATCTTCCCCCGCCGTCGTTAACAGAACTGCGGGAAAACAGTTCCCAACAGGCGGGGGTGAAGGACACTGTCTACCGGTGTACTCCTAGCTAACATTATCTTCCCTGCCCCTTCTTTATTGGCGGCTGGCATCCAGCGTTATTGTGCATTAATGCCACCTACTGTATTGGAGCACCCCCACCTCCCACCTGTCCTAACTTAAAAATGGACCAATAGAAATATCAGGAACGCCCACATGCAGGAATGCCCACTTGCAGGCACGCCCCAAATTGTAGGCCGCAATTGCACCCTTCTCAAACCTCACAACAATGTCTTAAAGGTGCAATAGGCAGAAATCGCTCTGCCATTTCTTAGTTGCTAAAATTCTAGTAGTTTGCCTAATTTCAGTTTATGTGACACAACAAGCAATACATAGTGTAGACAATCATTGTACCATCTTAACCGCTGTGAAATAAATGTCCCATAACCACAAATATTGTATTTTCAGCTGTTTGAAGCTGGTGTACAAAACCCACAGTAAAAAAAAGTAAAATCAACTTAAGAATGGGAAGCATAGAAATAGTGCATATAGAACATATCTACAGCTTCTCAGACTTGCTTTCAATGAGAATGACAGATCTATAACTCACATTTCTATGTGAATTTGGTCAGTTCGCCGAAAAAGTGACATATTGCAGCTTTAAGTCATGTAAAATAATAATCTGAGCGGTAGATCTCCGCTTACTTTTTGACTGAGAAAGTAATCTTGACTCATAAAAAGGTTGGTGTCCACTGATTTAGAGTAATATAATGGCTTTCCTTGTAATTCTATGGATGTCAGAGCCGTCTTTTACCTTCTGCTGAGGCAAGATGATATGACGATGTGATGTTCATTTTACATCTCATAATTTTTTTGTGATATAGCCTAAAACTAAAAAGACTCCAAGCATGTCCAAGCACCAACGTTGAAGCTGGTGTAGGCAAGAGGTGCATTTAGGCCGACCTAGAGCAGGAGAATGTTAGGATCACATTGAGATTAATGTTAGGAGTGAGGCTTAAATTCTGTGCTGTTGTAGTCTTAATGGCGTCATTGGGAGAATGCCATAATTCAGTGTTTCAAGTAGTTATATGTTTCCTTATTTTACCACAAGAGGGCCTCATTTTCATGTTTTGTGCATTTCACAACAGAAGAGATGTGCTATCAGGCTGTACTGTGTCCCCTCACTCTGAGTGTATGACATTCGAGGAAATTAGGCATTTCTATCAATTATTTTGGAATTTCTGAAATAATTTGATGTTGTGCTGGGAGTATTATGCATATTCCATGTTGTGCTGGGAGTATTATGCATATTACATGTTGTGCTGGGAGTATTATGCATATTACATGTTATCTGGGAGTATTATGCATATGACATGTTGTGCTGGGAGTATTATGCATATTACAGTTGTGCTGGGAGTATTATGCATATTACATGTTAGCTGCTGGGAGTATTATGCATATTACATGTTATGCTGGGAGTATTATGCATATACATGTTATGCTGGGAGTATTATGCATATGTACATGTTGTGCTGCGAGTATTATGCATATTACATGTTTGCTGGAGTATTATAGCATATTACATGTTGTGCTGGAGTATTATGCATATTACATGTTGTGCTGGGAGTATTAATGCATATCCCATGTTTGCTGGGAGTATTATGCACATTACCCATGTGTGTGCGGGAGTATTATGCATATTACATGTTGTGCTGAGGATATTATGCATAGTACATGTTGTGCTGGGAGTATTATGCATATTACATGTTTGTGCTGGGAGTATTATGCATTTACATGTTGTGCTGGGAGTATTATGCATATTACATGTTGTTGCTGGGAGTATTATGCATATTACATGTTGTGCTGGGAGTATTATAGCATATTACATGTTGTGCTGGGGAGTATTATGCATATTACATGTTGTGCTGGGAGTATTATGCATATTACATTTTGTGCTGGGAGTATTAGCCATAGTATACATGTTAGTGCTGGGAGTATTATGCATATTACATGTTGTGCTGGGAGTATATGCATATTCCATGTTGTGCTGGAGTATTATGCATATTCCATGTTGTGCTGGGAGTATTATGCGTATTACATGTTTGCTGGAGTATTATGCGATATTACATGTTGTGCTGGGAGTATTATGCATAGTACATGTTTGCTGGAGTATTATGCATATACATTGTGCTGGGAGTATTATGCATATTCATGTTGTGCTGGGAGATTAGCTATTACATGTTGTGCTGGAGATTATGCATAGTACATGTTATGCTGGGGAGTATATGCATAGTACATGTTGTGCTGGGAGTATTATGCCTATACATGTTTGCTGGGAGTATGATCCTCCCACCTGATATTAATGAAACATTACATATTTTATTTAAATTATATTCATATTCATATAATACAATGATTGCATGTGTAACTGCATATTAGTAGACAAGTGCATCATCTTATACCCTGAAGTAATGTCACGTACTGGTGCACTCTAACACCGAGACCACAGACAAAAGCCCCCTTTCCACAGTACCACGTCAGAGAGGGACTCACAGTACAGTTACCATGCAGTCCCCATCCCCTGCTCATAGTAACAGGATGGAAAACAGACTTTACGCTTCACAACAAACCCACAAGGCAGATCGTCCAACCGACCTGACATCCCTTTGTAAAATAATCACTATTTATAGTTTGTGCTGGTTACCACATTCTTCTCCTCTCTCTCCTCTCTCTCTCTCCTCTCTCTCTCTCTCGCCTCTCTCTCCTCCTCTCTCTCTCTCTCCTCTCTTTCTATTTTTCTCAATCTCTCTCTCTTTTTTTTTTTTTTTTTTTTCCGTATTTCACCAGGTAAGTTGAACTGAGAACACTTCTCATTTGCAGCAACGACCTGCGGAATAGTTACAGGGGAGAGGAGGGGGATGAATGAGCCAATTGTAAACTGGGCAATTGCCAATTGTCTCTCTCTCTCTCTCTGAAAAACATTGTGTCAATATTGCCAAAGCAACAATGTCTACAATATACATTGTAATAAAATTATAAACAATAACAAATAATAATATAATATGGTAGTAAAAAATTATACAAAATTAAATACAAAAATAACAACAATATAGTAGAAATGTAATAAATATAAAAAGCTAAACATAGAAAATGAAACTATAACTAAATAACTAATCTTCACCATTACATCAGCACTACTACCACCACCATCATTAAACTGCTACCATTACCATCACCCTACTACCCATACCACTACTATTTGGAATGATAAACAACAATAATAATAGTAATAACAATAATAGTAATAACAATAATACTAACAATAAGTAAGTTAATATTTACTATGCAGATGTCTTTCTCTCTCTTTCTTTCTCTCTCTTTCTCTCACTCTCTCGCTCTCTCTCTCTCTCTTTATCTCTCTCTTTCTCTCTTTGTTCTCTTTCTCTCTTGTTGATTTGACAACATCCAGTGAAATTGCAGCGCGCCAAATTCAAACTACAGAAATATCAATATTCAACATTCACGAAAATATAAGTGTAATACATCAAAATAAAGCTTAACTTCTTGGTTAATCCAGCCGCTGTGTCAGATTTCAAAAAGGCTTTACGGTGAAAGCACACCATGCGATTATCTGAGGACAGCGCTCCGCATACAAACACATGAAAATAATTTTTCAACCAGGCAGGTGCGACACAAAAGTCAGAAATAGCCATATAATAAATGCCTTACCTTTGAAGATCTTCTTCTTTTTGCAATCTCAAATGTCTCAGTGACACAATGAATGGTCGTTTTGTTTGATAAATTCCTTCTTTATATCCCCAAAATGACGCGTTTGATTCAGAAATACACCGGTTCCAACATGACTACAAAGTATCTAATAAGTTACCTGTAAACTTGGTCCAAACAATTCAAACAATGTTCCTAATCCAACCTCAGGTATCCTAAAATGTAAATAAACAATAACATTTAAGACGGAATAAACTGTTTCTAATACCGAATAAAAACAACGTGAAGTGCGCTCCTGTTCACGCGCAACAAAAGACTAAAGCCCTTCACAGTGACACCTACAAAGAACAGCCCTACTTCTTCATTTCTCAAAATAAAAACGTTGAACAATTTGTAAAGACTGTTGACATCTAGTGGAAGCTATAGGAACTGCAATCTGGGCCCTAATAAATCAAGTCTCCCATAGAAAACCATTGGAAAACACAATGACCTCAAAAAAAAATTCCCTGGATGGATTGTGCTCGGGGTTTCGCCTGCCAAATCAGTTCTGTTATACTCACAGACATTATTCAAACAGTTTTAGAAACCTCAGAGTGTTTTCTATCCAAATCTACTAATTATATGCATATCCTAGCTTCTGGGCCTGAGTAACAGGCAGTTTACTTTGGGCATGCTTTTCATCCGGATGTGAAAATACTGCCTCCTATCCCAGAGAGGATAACTGATTGAAGTATTTTTAGCCAGATCCTAATTGGTATGTCGAATTTTATGTTCCTTTTGATGGCATAGAATGCCCTTTGTGCCTTGTCTCTCAGATCGTTCACAGCTTTGGAAGTTACCTGTGGCACTGATGTTTCGGCCAAGGTATGTATAGTTATTTGTGTGCTCTAGGGCAACGGTGTCTAGATGGAATTTGTATTTGTGGTCCTGGCYACTGGACCTTTTTTGGAACACTGTTATTTTGGTCTTACTGAGATTTACTGTCGGGGCTCAGGTCTGGCAGAATCTGTGCAGAAGACCTAGGTGCTGCTGTAGGCCCTCCTTGGTTGGTGACAGAAGTACCAGATCATCAGCAAACAGTAGACATTTGACTTCAGATTCGAGTAGGGTGAGGCCGGGTGCTGCAGACTGTTCTAGTGCCCTCACCAATTAGTTGATATATATGTTGAAGAGGGTGGGGCTTAAGCTGCATCCCTGTCTCACCCTCCGGCCCTGTGGAAAGAGTGTGTGTGTTTTTGGCCTATTTTAACCGCACACTTGTTGTTTGTGTACATGGATTTTATAATGTCATATGTTTTTCCCCCAATACCACTTTCCATCCATTTGTATAGAAGACCCTCATGCCAAATTGAGTCAAAGGCTTTTTTGAAATCAACAAAGCATGAAAATACTTTACCTTTGTTTTTGGTTTGTTTGTTTGTCAATTACGGTGTGCAGGGTGAATACGTGGTCTGTCGTATGACAATTTGGTAAAAAGCTAATTTGACATTTGCTCAGTACATTGTTTTCACTGAGGAAATGTATGAGTCTGCTGTTAATGTTAATGCAGATGATTTTCCCAAGGTTGCTGTTGACGCATATCCCACGGTAGTTATTGGGGTCAAATTTGTCTCCACTTTTGTGGATTGAGGTGATCAGTCCTTAGTTCCAAATATTGGGGAAGATGCCAGAGCTAAGGATGATGTTAAAGAGTTTTATTATAGCCAATTGGAATTTGTTGTCAGTATATCTCTCCCTCCCTCTTTCTCCCTCTCTCTCTCTCTCTCTCTATTTCTCTCTCTATCTCTTTATTTATTTATCTCACTATCTCTTTCACTTTCTCTCTCTCTTTCACTATGTCTTTCGCTCTCTCTCTCTTTCGCTATCTCTTTTGCTCTCTCTCCCTTTCGTTCTCTCTCTCTTTCGCTATCTCTCACTCTCTCTTTCTCACTTTGTTCTATCTCTCTTTTCTTTCTCTCTCTCTCATTTTCTCTCTCTCTCTCTTACTCTCTCAATCTCTCCCTCTTGCTTTCTTTCTCATTCATTCTCAATTTCTCTCTCTCTCTCTTTCGCTACTCTGAGCTCTCTGTCTCTTTCTTGTTGCTCTCCTTCTCTCTCTTCGCTCTCTTCCACCTTACGGATCTATTCTCCTTTTTCTACGTCGCTTTCTTTTTCTACTCTCATTTCTCTCCTCTCTTTTAGGCGATGCATCTCTCTCTTTTGCGATCTCTCTCTCTTTCGCTATCTCTCTCTATTTTTTTTCTCTCTCTTTCTTTATTGCTCTCACTCTCTTTCTTTCTCTCTTGCATTTTCTCTCTCTCTCTTACTCTCTCTTACTCTCCCTCTTTCTCTCTTTCTTTCTATCGATCTCTTTCTCAATTTCTCTCTCTCTCTTTCGCTATCTCTCTCTCTTTCTCTCTCTCTTTTTTCTCTCTTTCTTTATTTCTCTCTCTTTCATTCTCTCTTTTCTCTATCTCTTTCTCTCTCTCTCTTTTCTCTCTCTTTCTCTCTGTCTCTCTCTTTTTCTCTCTCTCTCTTTCTCTCTCTCTCTTTTTTCTCTTTCTTTGTTTATTTCTCTTTCTCTCTTTTCTCTCCCTCTTTCTCCCGCTCTCTCTTTTGCAGTCTTGTTCTCTTTTCTGTCTCTTTCTTTCTCTTTTTTCTCTCTCTCTCTTTCTCTCTCTCTGTCTCTCTCTTTCTCTCTCTCTCTGTCTCTCTTTCTCTCTCTTTTTCTCTCTCTTTATTTCTCTCTCTCTCTTTCTCTCTCTCTCTTTCTCCTCTCGCTCTCTTTCGCTCCCTCTCTCTTTCTTTCTCTCTCACTCTCTCTTTTCTTTCTCTCTCTCTCATTTTCTCTCTCTCTCTTACTCTCTCAATCTCTCACTCTCTCTCTTTCTTTATCTTTCTTTCTCAATTTCTCTCTCTTTCACTATCGGTCTCTCTCTCTCTCTTTTGCTCTCTCTCTCTCTCTCTCTCTCTCTTTTACTATCTCTCTCTCTCTTTTGCGATCTCTCTCTCTGTTTTGCTATCTCTCTCTATTTTGCTATCTCTCTTTCGATATCTCTCTCTTTTGATCTCTCTCTCTATTTCTCTCTCTTTCGATATTTCTCTCACTCTCTATATTTTGCTATCTCTCTCTCTTTTGCTCTTTCTCTCTTTCGCTATCTCTCTCTCTTTCGCTATCTCTCTCGCTCCCTTCTTTTTCTCTCTCTCTTTCTCTCTCTCTCTCTGTTTTCTCTTTCTTTCTTTCTTTCTCTCTCTTTTCTCTCTCTCTTTCTCTCTCTCTATTTTGCTCTCTTTCTCTTTTCTGTCTCTTTCTTTCTCTCTTTTCTCTCTCTGTCTCTCTCTCTCTTTCTCTCTCTCTTTCTCTCTCTCTCTTTCTCCTCTCTCTCTCGTTCGCTCTCTCTGTTCTCTTTCTCTTTTCTCTTTTCTCTTTTCTCTCTCTCTCTCTCTCTCTCTCTCTCTCTCTCTCTCTCTCTCTCTCTCTCTCTCTCTCTCTCTCTCT
>NW_019944269.1:52971-54702 GCF_002910315.2 Salvelinus sp. IW2-2015 | reverse complement strand
TCTCTCTCTTTCGCTATCGGTCTCTCTTTCTCTCTTGCTCTCTTTCTCTCTCTCTCTTGCGATCTCTCTCTCTTTCGCTATCTCTCTCTATTTTGCTATCTCTCTATTTCTCTCTCTTTTGATATCTCTCTCTCTATTTCTCTCTCTTTCGCTATCTCTCACTATCTCTCTCTTTCGCTATTTCTCTCACTCTCTATATTTTGCTATCCCTCTCTCTCTTTCGCTATCTCTCTCTCTCTATTTCGCTATCTCTCTCGCTCCCTTCTTTTTCTCTCTCTCTCGTTCTCTCGTTTTTGTCTTTCTTTCTTTCTCTCTTTTGCTCTCACTTTCTCTTTTCTGTCTCTTTCTTTCTCAATTTTCTCTCTCTCTCTGTCTCTCTCCTCTCTCTCCCGCTCTCTCTCTCTTTTTCTCTCTCTTTATCTCTCTCTTTCTCTGTTTTCTCTCTCTCTTTTGTCTCTCTTTCTCTCTTTTCTCTCTCTCTCTCACTTTCTCTCTCTCTTTGTTGTCTCTGTCTTTGTTCTCTCTCGCTCTCTTTCTCTCTCACACTCTCTTTCTTTCTCTTTTTTTTTCTCTTTCTTTTTCTCTTTCTTTCTCTCGATCTCTTTCTCAATTTCTCTCTTTTGCTCTCTCTTTTGCTATCTCTCTCTTTCGCTTGCTCTCTCTCTCTTTCGCTATCTCTCACGCGCTCGCTCTCTTTCAATATCTCTCTCTCTATTTTGCCATCTCTCTCTCGCGCTCTCGTTCGCTATCTCTCTCTCCCTTTCGCTATCTCTCTTTTGCTATCTCTCTCTCACTCTCTTTTTCTCTCTCCCTCTCTCTCTTTCTTTATTTCTCTCTCTTTTTTTCCCCCTTTTCTCTCTCTCTCTCTTTCGCTCACTCTTTCTCTTTTCTGTCTCTATATTTCTCTTTTTTCTCTCTCTCTCTCTTTTTTTTCTCTATCTTTGTCTCTCTCTCTCTTTTGCTCTCTCTCTCTTTCGCTCTCTCTCTGTTCTCTTTCTCTTTTTTCTCTCTCTTTTTTTCTCTTTTTCTCTCTTTCTTTCACGCTCTCTTTCTCTCTCTCTCTCTTTTTCTCTCTTTCACTCTCTCTCTTTCACTCTCTCTCTCTTTCGCTCTCTTTCTCTCTCTCTCTTTCACTCTCTCTCTCACTCTCTGTCTTCCTCTCTCTCTGTCTTCCTCTCTCTCTCTCTCTTTAACTCTCTCTCTTTTGCTCTCTCTCTCTTTCGCTCTCTTTCTCTTTCTCTTTCTCTCTCTTTTGTTTCTCTTTCTTTCTCTCTCTCTGTCTCTCTCTCTAAGCCACTTAGATGAAAATGACAGTCTTCTTTATTATTAACCCCACTACAAATCTGTCAACAGGGTGCTTGAATCCAAAACAAGCCAGAGATATTTGGGGACACAACTTGGAAGGTGGTGCTCTATTAACTGTAGTGGCACGTAGGCTTTTCCCTACATAGAGACTTATGGGCCCTATTTAAAATTAGTGCACTATATTTTTCGGCCCTGTTTAAAAGTAGTGCACTATCAAGGGAATATGGTTCCATTTGACACTCAGACACAGAGTGTTAAATGGCATGTAGAGCAACCAGACTGGTTGAGTTGATGTGTGTGTGTGGTGTGTGTGTTTGCGTGTGACACTTTACACACTTTACACACACACACACACACACACACACACACACACACACACACACACACACACACACACACACACACACACACACACACACACACACA
>NW_019944269.1:44973-51278 GCF_002910315.2 Salvelinus sp. IW2-2015 | reverse complement strand
GGTTGACCTTGGCCCCATTTTTCAGAGATCCATCTCTTAGTTGAGCAGCAATGAGAAGATAGCTCTTCAACACACAAGCAAGCACACCACACACACACACACCACACAACACAACCACACACCACACACACCACCCACACACCCAACACCACACACACCCACACACACACACACATACAAACACACACACACCCAACACACAACAACACGCTGAAGAGGTGCCTTCTGTTTTCAAAGTTAGTTGGAGAAACGGTGCAGGGTATCTGTATCGGAGGTCAATTGCAGTTGTTGACCCACTACAAATTTACACTAAATATGTATATGTAATGTTACTCGCATATATGTATCTATGTGGCTGGGAGAGTTATAGAGGCTGAGGGTGTCAACAATGTATACGTACTAAAGGACGGACAGGAAATGACAGGGGGGCAGCTGTCTGTTGACGGACAGGGGAAGCTGTTGTTGACGAAGGGGACAGCTGTTGTTTGGCACCGGACGGGGAGCAGCTGTTGTTAGTAGGACAGTGACAGGAGAGCAGCTGTCGTAGACAGGAAGGGGAGCAGCTGTCTGTTTAGACAGAAGGAAACAGCTATCTGTTAGCAGGAAGGACGGGGAGCAGCTGTCTGTTGACAGGACAGTGAGAGCCGCTGTTGTAAGAAGGAGAGGGAGAGATGTCTGTGGACAAGGACAGGAAAACGCTATCTGTTAGACAGGAAGGACAGGGGAGCAGCTGCTGTAGAAACAGGAAGGAAAAAGGCTTTATCTGTTAGTACAGGAAGGAGGCCTGTACTGTCAGACAGGAAGGCAACAGTATTCTTTTAACGGAACAGGCGAGAGGGTTGTTAGACAGGAAAGGAGAGCAGCTGTCTGTTGACCGGAACCGGGGAAACGCTTATCTGTTAGACAGGACGGACAGGGGAGCAGCTGTCTGTTAGACAGTGACAGGAGAGCCGCTGTTGTAGGCGGAAGGAAAACAGCTACTGTTAGACAGGACAGGGAGCCGCTGTCTGTTAGGAAAGGAAGGAAAATAAGTCTAATCTGTTAGAGGAAGGAGAGAGGGTCTTTACGGACAGGAGAGCGCTGTCTGTTAATCAGGCTGGGAACGTTGTCTTAGGAAGGAAGGACATATTTGTTAGAGGAAGGAGAGCAGCTGTTGTAGGCAGGAGAGCCGTGTTGTAGGAAGGAAGGAAGTATCGGTTCGACAGGACAGGAGGCCGCTGTCTGTTGACCCAGGAAGGGGAACAGCTAATCTGTTAGACGGAGGAAGGTGTTGTAGACAGGACAGGAGAGCAGCTTCTGTTCACGGAAGGGAAAAGCTATCTTTAGACCCGGCAGGAGGAGAGCTGTCTGTTGACGGACAGGAGAGCGATGTCTGGTAGACAGGAAGGGAAACAGCTATGTTAGGACAGGAAGGGAAGGAAGATGTCTTGTAGGAACAGACAGGAGAGCCGTTGTTTGTAGGAAGGACAGAACAGTTTGTTCGGAGAGAGCGCTGCTGTAGGACAGGCCAGAACGTATCTGTGAGCAGGCAGGAGATGCAGCTGTGTGTTAGACAGGACGGGGACAGTATCTTTCGACAAGACAGGAGAGCGCGTCTGTTAGACAGGAGGGAGCAGTGTTGTAGACAGGAGAGAGGCTGTCTGTGGAAGGAGAGTCCGCTATTGTTAGACCCGGAGAAGGAGGCGTGTTGTAGACCGGAAGGGAAAAACTTCTAGCCAGGAGAAGGCTGTTGTAGGAAGGACAAGGAAAACCGCTATCTGTTAGAAGGACAGGAAGGGGAGCAGTGTCTGTTGACAGGAAGGTGAGCCGCTGTCTGTAGACAGAAGGAAAGCTTGTGAACAGGAAGGAGAGCAGCGGTCTGTTAAGAAGAAGGAGGCGTGTCTGTTAGACAGGACAGGAGAAGTGTTGTAAGGACAGGTCCCTCCCTCTCCCTGTCTCTCTCCCTCCCTCTCCCTGTCTCTCTCCCTCACTCTCCCTGTCTCTCTCTCATTCTCTCCCTCCCTCTCCCTGTCTCTCTCGCATTCTCTCCGTGTCTCTCCCTGTCTCTCTCTCATTCTCCCTCTTCCTGTCTCTCTCTCTCATTCTCTCCCTCCCTCTCCCTGTCTCTCATTCTCTCCCTCCCTCTCTCTGTCTTCTCTCGCATTCTCTCCCTGTCTTCTTTCTCATTCTCTATCTGACTCTCAGTCCACCCCTTCTCCCCCTTCCTCCCTCTTCCACTCCCTCCTTCTTTCTGTCCTTGTCCCTCTCCCTAATCTTTCCCTCTCTCCCTCCATTTTTCCTTCTCCCACTCTGTTTCGCATTTCCTCTCCCAATCTCCTCTTTCCTTTCTTATCCTCACTTTTTTTCTGTCCCTTTCTCTCTCTCTCTCTCCACTACCTCAGTGTGTCTCCATCCCTTTCATGAATAACTCCTTCTGTGTCACATCGACATCACGTCGCTGCTCAAGCTGAATGGTTGGGCCATCCTCTGCTCTGTTATCTCTGTGTCCCCTGAGGACCCCGGGTCGCAGCCGTGCGTCAGCACCTGCCACACTAACACAGACACACAAGGGACAGGGCCCCATGGGGCCACAAGCACAGAACAACACGGACATACGCATGTGCACACACTTGCATCGTCATATCATCTTGCCTCAGCAGAAGGTAAAAGACGGCTCTGACATCCATAGTATTACAAGGAAAGCCATTGTATTACTCTAAATCAGTGGACACCAACCCTTTTATGAGTCAAGATTACTTTCTCAGTCAAAAAGTAAGCGGAGATCTACCGCTCAGATTATAATTTTACATGACTTAAAGCTGCAATATGTCACTTTTTGTGCGAACTGACCAAATTGACATAGAAATGTGAGTTATAGATCTGTCATTCGCATTGAAAGCAAGTCTAAGAACCTATCTGTTCTATGTGCGCTATTTCTATGCGTCCTGTTTTTAAGTTTTGCTTTTGCGTCTTTTACTTTCGGTTTTGTACACCAGCTTCAAACAGATAAAAATGCAATATTTTTGGTTATGGAAAGATATTTGACAGTGGTTTTGATGGTACAATAATTCTCTACACTATACTTGCTTGTTATTTCACATAAATTGAAATTAGGTGAACTATTTACATTTTTGCACTCAAGAAATGGCACAGCGATTTCTGCATTGTGCACCTTTTAAAAAACGTAACATTAACCTAACAAAAACAGTTCTGTAGAAATGAGGTTTGTGCAGTAGGCCTAATACATTATCACAGCATATTGGCTACATGCCTGGCCTGGCAATATTGTTCTTCTCAGACCATATTATATTTCAAAACTCGAGCTTTGATAACAAAATACATCAGTTGGTGTAGCGCTTGTGAGGTACAACTGAGCATAAGTTCAAATTATTTGCAAATTATTTTTATTTTTATTTTACTGGACTGATGGTAGACTACCTGCATGGGATGGTCATGGTGCTTTAAAAACAACTGGGAACTCTGGGGGAAAAAACAGCGTCAAATCATGGCGTCAGTGATCTTCAGGTTGGAAAGTCTGAGGTCTAGAAAGATGCCAAAGTTTCCCACTTGGAATTCCGAGTTGGGTAACTGTTCAAAAATGACAGTTGTCTTGAACGCACTGAAGTCGGAAGTCAGAGATTTCCCATTTCCCAGTTGCTTTGAACACGGCATTAGTCTCAACGGAGGGAGGGAGAGAGCAGCAGAGGGTCCGCCTCTCATGGTCCCTGCTTTCTCCTTCCTTGAGAGGGGACATCATCTTCCAGCTGATTGCTAAACTCAAGACGCACCGCATCTGCCTCGTGCACAAATTCATGTTGTTCCTATGACCAGAGAAAGTTAAGTATTCCTAGATATTAAAATAGACACGACGAGCTGCTAATAATAATAAAAATGCAGGGATATCGATACACGATACACACTCATTCATTGCAGCTGCAGCGCGAGTGGAAGTAGGGAGAAGCGCAATTTATGTTTTGTAATAGTGTTGAATAAAAGCAGTGTTGACAGTGTTGAATAAAACATTACATGTTGAATAAAAGCAGATTTGACGTGATTGAAAAAAAGCAGACCAACACAGTGTTACAGTGCTTGAATAACAAGCGACAGTAGTACAGATTTGAATAAAACAGCTGTGACAGTGATGAAAACAAGTGTTGACGGTGCTAATTTAAAGCAGGTACAGATGAATAACAGCAGGTTGACAGTATGAATAAGCGTGTTGACGGTATACGTTGAACTAAAAGCAAGTGTTGACAGTGAATGAATAAACACAGTGTTGACAGTACTGAACTAAAAGCATTATCGACGTCGTCTGAATAAGCCACGTTGTTGCGTTGATGAATAAACCAAAATACAACAGGTCTGACGGTGTTTGAATTAAGCAGATGTTACATGGAGAATAAAAGCAGGTTGACGTATGTTAAATAAAAGCGTGTTCGCGCAAATTGCGTGAAAGAAAGCAGAGTGTGACGTATTTTGATTTAACACGATTTACAGTATGAATAAAGCAGTGTGACCCGTGATGATAAAGCATTTGACACGTATAATAAAAGCAATGAACATGTTGAATAAAAGCAGTGTTGACAGTGTTGAATAAAAGCAGTGTTGACGGTGTTGAATAAAAGCAGTGTTGACAGTGTTGAATAAAAGCAGTGTTGACGGTGTTGAATAAAAGCAGTGTTGACAGTGTTGAATAAAAGCAGTGTGGACAGTGTTGAATAAAAGCAGTGTGGACGGTTTTAAATAAAAGCAGTGTTGACGGTGCTGAATGAAAACTTAGACATGAACTCACTCATACAAACCACAGCTCTTTGCTCTGTTCTTTGACACTCTCTCTCTGGTCATGGTTTTAAAAGTTCTGAAATCTCACGTAGGCTAGTATCAAACTTTGCTGTGGCCGGGGTCGTGGAAGCTATAGCTAAGGAGATTTGAGCTATCCGATTGGCCAGCGCAGTAGGTGCACTTAATTTAGCCACAGATTTCCCCCTGTCTTTTCAGACAAATTAAATGGTTCAAAATGGGAACACTTTGCCTATCAAATGCATGCAAATTAAAAAGGAGTACAAGCCTTTATCATTGACATTTCTACTGAAATGCTTGGTGATCGACTAGGAATGAAGATAGACCAGCCAATCGGCCGGTTGGTGACCACTGCTGTAAATGGGCATATTACAACCGGTCAAACTGGTTCACCTTTCCTATGGTCTCCTTTCCGGCCGTGCTGTGGAAGAAGCATGTGTGATATGACTGCAACGCTGAGACATTAAAAGCTTGTAGGATTACCGCTTTAAAAACATACAAATCTTCTCCTAGAAAACTATCACACTCAAGCAAGCATGCACACACAAACGGGTGCACACTCACACACACACACACAGACACAGAAACACACAGAGACACACACACACACACACAGACACTGAGACATTGCACTTTGAGCTCTTTCTCTACCTCATGCTTCCCCCAGGGACGTATCACAATACCCTCTGCTAAACCTCTGGACTGAGGTTGTTTAGACTGGGACTGATTTTTAGGTTATTGGCGCCAAATGAAGGGGAATCATTTGTTGGGTTCTGGTCAGTGTTCAACCGTAGGTTTCAGGCTTCTGTTCTAGTTAGCAAAGCCATAAATCTAGAACAACATAAACACACAGTCCAAGCTACAGTTATACTGTAGATCTGATGACTTGGCCAGAAAAGTTATACATGTTAATAGATGGATCCTATACAGTATGTTATGGTTTCATAGATGGGTGTCTGTGTGTTGTGTGGACAGGTGTCTGGGCTGAGTATTGGGACAGGTGACTGTGTGTTGTGTGGACAGGTGTCTGGGCTGAGTATTGGGACAGGTGCTGTGTGTTGTGTGGACAGGTGTCTGGGCTGAATATTGGGACAGGTGTCTGGGCTGAGTATTGGGCGTAGTGGGGTGTGTGTAGAGGTGTCTGGGCTGAGTATTGGGCGTAGTGGGGTGTGTGTAGAGGTGTCTGGGCTGAGTATTGGGCGTAGTGGGGTGTGTGTAGAGGTGTCTGAGCTGAGTATTGGGCGTAGTGGAGTTCAGGAGATGACGGATCATTTGCTACCTGGCTGCCATTTGAGACGGCGCTACTGTAATTCTATAAGCGTGTGTGCGTGTGTGCGTGTGTGTGTGTGTGTGTGTGCGTGTGCGTGTGTGTGTGCATGTGTCTGTGTGTGTTGCTAGGGAAAGGTCTTAGAGGCCCACTGAATAGGTTTCTCACACACACAAAGGACGCTTCAGTCAGCAGTAGAGTATGTGGGGAATAGGCCTCTTCAGTCAGCAGTAGAGTATGTGGGGAATAGGCCTCTTCA